>NC_068392.1:6962708-6997708 GCF_023724105.1 Carassius gibelio | reverse complement strand
GTCTAGAAGATATCCTATAACGCACACACACACACACACACAGCCCCTTTTATTGTGTGTGTGGTGATATTTTTATAACCAGGTTCATGCAGGGCAATCCTTAATCTTTGTATGCATTCCAAATACCTACGAATTAGGATTGAGAACCAGATGACACCACAGGAGCTCTTTCATTTTGATTTTTAGCACCTCTCTCTTATCTCTCTTTATCTCTCCTCATCCAAATTTTCTATTTTGAATTCAAGAGGAATTCTTTACAAAAATAAACTGCCACATGCATCAGGAGTGGTTTAACTTGGATGTTACCCATCATTCATTTGTGAATTAATTCATAATGCAAGACTAGCGAACCGTAACAAAAAACGTGTCAGAATGACATAAGATCAAGACACAATTTGTTATTAAAAAAATTTCCTCTCTCCTGTCTCATAAGGGCTGCACAGAGGCATCATGGGAAGTCTAATACATCTGAAAACAAAGGAGCAAGCGAGGCATTAATTACGCCATGATGGATAGTGGATTGTGTACACCATCTTGGCAGGTCTCTGTTGATTTATGGCAAGCTTATGGTTATGACATTTATTAAACACGCAAATAAAACAGCCATCGATGTCCTGCCAGCATTCATTAGTGCCGAACAGAATGATTCATTGTGTCATGAGATGTTTTCACAGAATCAGACGCCTGTGGTTTGTTTAGTTTGATGCCGCAACAGAGTCATGTTGTTCTAATTTTTGGCTTAAAATACATGTAGACATAAACAACGCTGCGATTGTGTGTGTATTTAAGGGATTATCACATTTATCTGAATGGTTCCGATTACGTTAAACGCAGTTTCAGTGTTATTTCTCATTTAGCTATCCACCTTATTTTTCCCGTGAGAGTGGAACTGAATGTCTCTGACTTCCGGTGTCATCCGCTTCCAGCTATTTTAGCAGCTTGATATTGCAAACTGGTGTGTCTTACCATATTCTTTTCATTTAATGTATTATCTTAATTATGGACACACTGGTTTGTAGTGCAAGCAGTTTTGCCGTTTCTGCACTTTTTTACTTCCGCATTGAATAATAAGGTGGATAGCTCTTGATCAAGATATTGTGGTCATAAGTCTTATGTAAAAGATCCTCTTTCTCAGTAAAGTAATCAGTGGAAATGAAAAGGGATGCTTGGAATAAGGCAGAAATCCCAGCTAAGCGTACACGTTATTCCAGTCTGGCCTGTGTATTAGCATAATTAGCATCCTGCTTTACAAGATCTCTGCTCTGATCCCCAGCCACCCTGCCAAAACCAGCCTCTGACCGCTTTTCCACGAAACATCCTCTGCAAAGATCGCTGTTACGGCTTTCACAGCAGATTAGATCACACTTTGTGCAGCTTCTGCAGTGGAAGCAGAAGCTTTTTTCCTTGCCTTGAAAACACAAGAAATTCCAGAAAGTTATATAACTGTAACTTCCAAACATCGACGTTCTTTGTTTTTGTTTTTTAAGCAAAGATTGACCGTGTCTTCATGTCAGCCTTATTTTTCAAGAAGGTATATTGGATAGTGAATTCTTTTACGATGTAAATGTGGGACAAATGTATTTATTTATTAGGAAATGTGGGAAAAATATATCATTTGAATGTTTTAGGAAATGTGGGACAAACCAAAAAAATACATAGGGTCTCAACTGATTTAAAAATTGAGCTAATTTTATATATATATATATATATATATATATATATATATATATATATATATATATATATACTATTCATAAGTAATAGTAATAATTAAATCATATAATTAATATAATAATTAACTGTATTGTTAATTATTGTTAATTAAGATCGCCATTCATAACTACTTATATATTATATATATATATATAATTATTAATATTAATGAATCATTATTTTACTAATTTTATTAATTAATTATGGAATTTCTGAATTAAATTTAAATAATTTGTACCAAATGAACCCTGATATGTATGTTACATACACAGATGTACTGTATATGAAAAAGATTTTATATAGATGATTGTATATAGATGTTTTATGCCTCATATCATATTTTTATACCATATATATTTCCCATATTAACATACATTTTATATCATACATTTTTTTGCAATATTCAAAGACAAAGGTATATTAAATAAACATGTTAATTAATAGCAAACATTTCTTTATTATAGCTTATGTGGTTGTGTTACACTGTTCTTTAGTCTTTAATCATTTCAGTTATTGTTTTGAGGGCCTTTTCAGACAATCTTAGTTGGATAATTTTCAACAAAAAAATGTTTTTGGCTGAGACTTTCTGTAGTCCTAATGTGCTATTTATAATGTCTCGTGCCATCATGCCCGGAGCTTTCTTCAATTGACTGAATTGGCACACTTTTTCCTCATTGTCCTTTTGTATTCACTTGTCGCCGGTTGCTAGCGCCCCAGACTTTCCTCCGCAGTGAGAGACCAATTAGTCCGACCCTCTTCAGTTCACGAAAGTTTCCTTTCAAAGTGTCGCCTTTTAAGGGTGGGACTTTATCTGCGTTTAGTGTTTGTGTGTCAGGAAACACTCTACTGTTCACCAAAACACACTTGTGTTGACCCTTAGGGGCCCTTCAGCTACTCAAAGGGTGAACTGCACAAAGAGCGGCAAACAAAACTGGGTTTGTTCAGAGACGATGGAGTTTAACCTCTCCGACCGACTGACATCCCAGTGTTAAGAGGTTATGGAGTTTAAAAGATGAGAATCTGGATTTAATAGACTTTACTTCTATCTATCTATCTCTCTGTCTGTCTGACTCTACATTTCTACCAGCAGTCATAACACCTCATCTCTCTCTCTCTTGCCTTCCGTGTCTCGGCGAGCTACAATAGTGCCAGATGAAAGTGTTTTGGTTGAACAACTCTAGAGCTAATCCACTTCCCTTCATGCCGAGGTCCCTTTGAAAAGCGAGAGAACAGGGAGGGCGAGAGAGAAACGAAAGAGGGCCTGCAAAAAGTCTGGCAGGAGTGAACTCTTGAACCCGTTGCTGAACGAGGTGAGCAGCTTTGAGGAAATGCGTGTGTTTTTCTTAATCAAGCAAGGCTGTTGTTGAGCGAGTGTGAGGACCTTCCCAACACACACATCCACTTCTTCTGTTGGAATATGAATGTTTCACATTACTGGAGCGGTGTTTATATGGTTGACACTATTATTGTGGCATTACAGTGGTGTGTGTTAGCACATCAAAACACAAAAGTATTCATATTAATTAATTAATTTATTATATATATATTATATATTATATATATATATTATTTTATAAAGAGCCTGTCAAAAATGTATAAAGAATTTCAAAAGTGAAATTATGTAAACAGATCGATTATCTATTTAAATGTTACTATTTTATTTATAGTGTACTTTTAAGTTTTAGATTTTATTTTTTTTAAAATGTGTTAAGAATTTAAAAAAATAAAATGAGCTGAAAACAATTTTTACTCAGAAATTGAAAGAATTGAATGCAACATTTTAAGTAGATAACTGAAAGAGTATTTTCTTGTAAAATGTGCCCAAGTTCCCTTTTTTATTAACTGATTATATATATATATATATATATATATATATATATATATATATATATATATATATATATATATATATATATATATATATATATATATATATATATTTCATAAATTATTTATTTCATAATTAATTTACTTATTTATTCATGAGTATCTGTTTTAATTCTTAGAATTTATTACCACTCTGGCAGCATTCTTTGAATATAATATATATATATATCCATATTTAATCTTTAATAGTGTCCATTCTCTAGTCTGAATAATCTTTCCCAGCAAATAAAGAAGCCCTTAAGGGCAAATAATTCCTTAAATTTGTTCCACGTGTTCATACTTTGAAAACAACGGGGAAAACGTAACTGTACTCTGGACTGTCTTCACATTCATTTCATTTTATTAGATATTTTAGTGTGTTACGATCATAATGTGAGCTCATGCACTGGTTTGGCACAACTAAAGAGAGCTAAACCTAAGCTCAGTCGTATAAACTTCAGGACAGACATCTTTGGATTGAAGCGCTAGACTGTACTTTGTGTCTTTTGGCTCCTCTACAGCTGTCGTGTGTTTTTAATAAGGATAGTTTGTAATACATAGTGTACAGTTCTGTTCTGTTTGTCTTTTGGTAGTAGATAACGATGTGTTATGCTAATGCTAAGCTACATGCTATTTTGGCTCACTTTAATGATCATGAAGGCCATCTTTGTGCAATAATCTCAAAGATATCCTCCTGAATGGCTCAATTACTGACAGACAAAATCCTAAAAGATCTACTAGATGAAATTTCTCATAATTATAAAAGGGTTTTTAGGGGTAGAACCTCTCTTATTCATAGATCTCCTCTTGTGAATATTTGTGTGCGGTTTTGTTTGCTCATCTGCTTTTCCAGGAATGATATGAGCTGTGATGTAATCACATTCGCTGAATTGCCTCAGAACAAAAATCCCGTCTGGAAAGATTCACATCTGAGGTCAATTGTCCATTCATTTGGACAGGCTGAGTATCTCTGTATTTAATGAGATTTTAAGTAATCCATTGTGATTATATATCTGATATACATAGATCTGTGAATGCACTTCAGTTGAATCCAATAAAAATCTACATTTATGCTAATTTATATATTTTTTATTTTTTATTTTTAGGGCTATCAATTGATTTAAAACATCTGTAAATGCATGTCAGTTGAATTCAGTAAGAAAGTAGGCTAATTTATGTATTATTAATTTTAAGGGCTATCAATAAATTCAGATATGGATGCATTTGCATCTCTAAAACTCACTGAATGAATGTCCTTCTTGCATCTTAGTAAGCTTCAGTGCAGCTCACAAACAGTTTCATTTTAATCAGGAGTGCATTACTGTTTTTCTAGGGTAATTACAGCAGTAACTCTGGAGCAGAAAAAATAAAATAAAATCCATAAGCAGCCACAGTAAAGACCTCTGCCTCTGTTTGATGTGTTTCCACTCGCTGCTGTCCCGCTGTCACACTACAATAGATCGGAATGTGGACCAGATTTATACACACATACTGTAAACACACACACACACAATTAGGAACCCATCCAGTGGTGTACATGTAGACACTTGTTTGAACTGTGTGTGTGTGTGTGTGTGTGTGTGTGTGTATGTGTCTGTGTGGTGGCTACAGCTGGCTTTCTGCAGTGTTTTAGTGAAGGAGACAGATGTTGTTCCCTGGCGTTTAGTGTACAGTGCAGCTGTCAGACTGAAACCCTGTTAAAGGGATGCATTTTCATGCATTTTTATTTGAGTAATTCCTCTTTATTATTATTTTTATTAATTATTGTTGTTGTTTTTATTTTCTGTCTGTCAGCCGATTCAAATATGTAATGTGTTTTTTTTTCATGCATTTTTATTTTCCACATAATTGTTGTAGTTAGCCTAAGTTCTGTTAGTTCGTTTTATTTTACTGCTGTTAAGCAATTAAATTATTTTTCATGCACTTTTATTGTTTGCATAATTCTTCTAGTTAGGCTTATTTTTTATAATTTTCTTTCATTTTCTTATCATTTTTACGGTTGTCAACCAATTAAAATATATAATACATAATGCATTAATGCATTTTTATTTTATGCATAAACATTCTAGCTAGGCAATTTTTTTCTTATTTTATTTTATGCATATTTTCTCTAGTTATTTTTTTTTTTCTAGGCTATCAACTGATTAAAATATTCACTTGCAATTCCATAGTTGCTAAATCTATGAAGACATTATTTATTTTATATTGCAGTTGCCAGGTTTCACAAATGTTTTATTTTCAGCTTTTTCTGTATATCACTTTAGAAATTATTCTAAATATATAATCCATACTGATTTATATACTATGAATGTCTAACCCAATGTGTACAATATGTTGAAAGAACAAGAGGACTAAATTAAAACCATGAATGAACAAATATCAATAGGTGTACCTGGACATCTAAAGATTCTCATCTATGCAGCTTTAAAGTATAACTTCCATATCAGAGTCCATTAAATCTTTAATGATTCAGTTGCCATTTCTTTCTGTTTTCAAACTTCCAGTCATTGAGGTCATTTGCTCTGCTTTCTGACACAATCTCACCCCTTCATGATATCATAATTGACGATTTGACATCCAATTCTGACATGTAGTTATTTTTAGCCCTGAGTGTTAATGTGACTAGTATGCTAACAGTGTTGGAAAACAAAAATCTTGTATACTGATCCTAAAACCAAAGAGCGACATTTTTAGCGAATTATTTTATAATACCAACCACAAATTCAAGAAAACATGTAATAGCGTATGGTAGTCATGTTTTTACAATCCCAGTTTGTTGTTTTTTGCTTGTTTGTTTTGTGAGTGTTGTGAGTTTAGCACACATTAGCATTTAGCAGGTCTCTGTATGCCAGCACTAAGCGCTTAGCGAACCTTCAAGCCACAAATGAGTAAGATGTTGCCAAGAAAGAGGGATAGAAGAGGAAGGGGGTGAAAAGGAGAGCCAGTGTGACTCTTTTACTTGCGAGTCCTTCATCTGTGTGTGCACAGAAACGTGTGTGTTGTGATGTTTTTATCATTTGCTGGCTGTCGCTCTCTGTCCCGAGTGCAGTGTTCAGCCAGGCCCAGCAGAATCTCGCCTGATCTTCCCGATCCCTCGGGCCGCACGCAGACGTCCACATCTGCCGCCGTGATGTCATCAACACATGACTTGCCGCTCTGGATAGAGAGTTAATATTTGATACCCAACATAGCCGCTTTCTCTCGATGCGTTTCTACTTCTTGTTCTCTCATTTTATCTTCCACACGAAGCAAAAGACACAGTAGCACAGCTTTGCTCCCTTTTACACCCTTTTACCTTCAACATAAAGAAAGGGGAAAGAATTAGATTAGATTTAGATTAGATTTGATTGTAATATAGTGAAGTAAACGTAGGCGTCCCGTATTCAGGATGGGGTGACAGTTAAGGGGTTAATGCTAACATTTGACTTACTTTATTGATGTTTCCCTGCAGCTGATTTGACTCCATCAGTAAACCCACAAGAAATCAAGCCTACTAACTGCTGCTATGCTTGCTATGGTCATAACAAAGCCTAATCTTCTGAAATATGCTATCCTAAAAACATTTGCGTCACTGACAGACAGCTACTTTATAATGCTAGCATAGGTAAATGCACTCATGCTTTGTGAAGCTTGCTTGTGAACATTCTGCCTTGACAAGATCTTAACGGAAATGAATATAAACAACTAAAACAAAATGTGACCCCAAATGAGTTGGGGTTAAATGAGTTTGACACACATGGCGTATGTAAACGCTGTTAATGGTCATGCTTATTTCACGCTACAGCAGAGTACATTCATAGGTCTCTGAAGGGTAAATGGGAAACACACTATCGAACCACTTTATTATGAATTGATTAACCTGTCCAGAGGAATTGTCAATTATTTTATCCCTTAATGCTTTAACAAAAATATTTGTTTAAAATAATATACTTTAGATATTTTTATGTTAATTAAAATAAGCGTCCTCATTTCTCAAAGAATAACGTCAAACTCTTTGTCGCTCATTGAATCATGTCTCGACAGGGGTCAGGGGTCATGACAGGTCATGCGTCAGGACTATTAAAAGGGTCAGAGGTTGTTGAAGAAGAATAAAAGGAGCCAAATGTAATCATCAAAATTAGTTTTCATGAGGCATTTGCTTGAGTGAGTTTTTGGTTTCGGAAATAATTGGTGTAAATAGTAGTTCAGCTGTTGTGGACATTTTTGGACAATAACAACAAACAGATGTTCGCAACTGTGCGGAGCGCTTCACGGGTTTAATATCAGCCACAAGATGCTAATAAAATATGAGACTTTTGCTTATGTCGTTGCTAGATGTTAGGAGCAAGAGCGAAGACACCTTTCTCTCACTGTGCCCAAATGCGTTTTCCACGTATGTTCTCACAAGTGAAAAGCGCTTCCTCTTAACTTTTCTGTCTCTCTCTTTCTCTCTGTCAGTGAAAAAGCTTTCCATATCCCTGTTCTCCTGGCCTGGCCTGTCTCTCTCCATTTCCCTTGTCGTTTGTAGGTCAGTTCCTCCACTAATGCTCAAAAGGGTTTGTCTTGTCCTGAGAGAGGGCCACACAGAGCAAATCCGTTACTGGCCACGACACCGCTGATGAAAAGAGGCTGAATGTCTGTTTTCTTCCTTTGTAAGTCTATTATCAGATTATTGGTCTTGGTGGTGTTCAAGATCAAGTTGGTTTTTGTACACCACACAGACAACTGCTCCACCTCATCCCGGTGGGTGAACTCGTCCCCCCGAGAGATGAGCCCCACCACAGTGGTATCATCAACAAACTTAATGATAGTGTTACTGGCATGGACAGGGGTGCAAACATGTGTGTAGAGAGTCTACAGTAGGGGTCTTAGCACACAGCCCTGAGGAACTGAGGCTGAGGAAATACGAGAGCCTACTCTTACCCTCTGTGAGCATTTAGTAAGAAAGTCCTCGATCCAAAGACAAACAGAGTGAGATATTCCCAGATCTGACAGTTTAGACACTAGCATGTCAGGGAGGATGGTGTTAAACGCTGAGCTAAAGTCTACAAATAACAGCCGAGCATAGTTCCCCTGTAGCTCCAGATGGGACAGAGCGGTGTGGAGGGCTGTTGCAATGGCGTCCTCTGTGTACCTATTGACTCTATAGGCAAACTGGTATGGGTCAAACCTGAGTGGAAGATGTGAGATGATGTGAGTCCGAACCAGTCTCTCGAAGCGCTTCATAATAACAGGTGTCAGTGCTATTGGGTGATAATTGTTCAGTCTTTTTTTGAAGTTGGACTTATATAGCAGACTTCAGGGAGAGTGGTACAGTGGCCTGAGATGGTTAAGACCCCAGCCAGCTGTTCCGCGCATTCCCTCAGCACCTGTCCAGGAATGCCATCGGGTCCAGCGGTTTTTCTCAGTTTCACTTCCCTCAATGTGCATCTCACCTCATGCTCCAGCACTGTGAGGATATTGTTGCTGTGTGTTAATGGATGTAGTGTGGTTTCACCTCAAAGTGGGCGAAGAAGTTGTTCAGCTTCTCTGCCAGTGACGCGTCACTGCCATCAGCCAAGAGATTGCTGGGTATGTAGTTGGTAATATACTGTACCTTGGCTCTTTCCAGACCTCCCTATAGTTGTTGTTCTGGAAGCAATCCTTGATCGTCCTCCTGTGTGCAGCCTTAGCTACTCTGTTTCCTCTCTTCAGTTTGGCTCTGGCCACACTGTACATCCTCATCACCAGCCCTGAACCCAGTGTTCCTCTCCCTGAGCAGACATTGACATTGCACTTCTTTGGTCATTCAAGGCTTCTTGTTAGCATAAACCCCAGAGTCCATGCAGTACCTAATGTAGACCAGGAAAGCTGTTGTATGCTGATCCAAATCCTGGTGTTTAAAAACATCACAGTTTGTTGAGTCGAAACAGTCCTGCGGCTCAAGAGAGGCACCTTCAGGCCAAGTTCTGACAGTTCTGAATGTGGTGGAAACACTCTTTCTTAGGGGGTATAAGATGGAATTAAAAGCAGGGACATGTGGTCTGACTGGTCCAGATATGGTAATTGCTTAGCCCTGAAGCCCCGCTTAATGTTTGAGTAAGCCTTATCCAGTGTATTTGCTGCTCTAGTAACACATTTAATGTGCTGATGGAATTTAGGGAGCACTACCTTTAAATCTGCCTGATTAAAGTCCCCTTTAACAATGTGAATAGCCTCAGGATACATACTCTGCAGCCTGCTAATGTCATCATGCATTAGCATTAGCATCCGGTGGTATATACACAGCAGTTATCAAAACAACAGAAAATTCAAGAGGAAGATATATGGGCCTGCATTTAATAGTCATAAACTTCAAGTCTGGGGAGCAGTGACTGTTTACATTTGTGGTGTTAGTACACCAATTGTTGTTCACATAAGTGCATAGTTCCCCTCCTCTGCTTTTACCAGAGTCCCTGGTCCTGTCATAGCAATGCACTGTGTGGCTTGCTAGCATCTGGAATAGATGAATGAAGGCAGGTCTCTGTGAAGAGCAGAATGCAGCCATCCTTAACCACGTTGATCAATGCAACCAGTAGTTTCAGTTCATCCATCTTGTTAGCGGGGGATCTCACATTGCTAAGGAAAGTACTTGAAAGCAGTGGTTTGTGTGGCCGCTTCTCTAGTCTTACTAGCATGCCGGCTCTGCAGCCTCGCTTTTGCCTCCTCTCGGTGCGTTCCAAATGGGATATATCACCCTCTGAAGGGCACTTTGAAGTGAAAACAATCATGGCCGTCTTATTGAAGGGTCCTTCCAAACCAAAGTGCCCCAAAACTCTGGCCGCTTCAAAGGGCCTCTGTGATCCTTTGCACAAGGAAGTTGTTTGGTGTCACAGAGTTCCACTTCACCTATTAATGCATGTATAGTATTTTTCTATACTACTGTAATATTTATACGAGATGGATTTGGTCAAATTGTTATGGTCAAAACAACAATGTACTTCAACAAAATTACAATGTATCAGTCAGTTAAAATGTTTCAAATACATAGACACAATATACATTACAAATACATATTACATTACATATACAAATATACATTATATTTAACATAAAATATTTTGGGGGTCAACCAGCGTACAAAATGTGCGACGAAGGTGCCTCCTCGATCATCTCATTAAGATGACGCAGAAGTTGGCTCCAAGAAAATTTTTTTTTTTACTCCTATACTCTTCATCCCTTCGAAGCTTTCCCTCTAAGAGGGTAAACCCTTTGAAGGGATTGATGAGCCCTTCCGAATGGAACACAGGGTGTGTTTCTGTGGCGCTATAATTGCTCTGTTTGTTTCAAAATTCGAACCAACCTGGCATGGCAACAGTAGCTCAGCCAATAGTGAGAGTTTGGGAGGGGGCCATCTGTCCACCTGACCAGTGGCAGAGTATGGGAAACCTGTATAGCTAATGGAGTAATGTGTAAAATCTCTGCTTCTAAGATTTTTGTTTGATTCTTGTTTTTCTGTGCTTTAGAACGTCTGAAACTCTGCTCACTTTCCGTAAAATCTGTAATTAAGTCAGAGATCTCAGTATGGACTCAAAGACTTGAAAACTTAATGTGAGGTTTGCTAACCATGTTAATTACTCTCTGAACTCTTATTGTATGTCAGCAAGTTTGAATATGTCTTAATGAATTTTGGTAAAAACACGCTGAGATAAAGTTTCTTAATATGGTACTTGAATAAGATCTCCATTAAGTCTCTATGACGGTGCATTCACACAGGCTCTCGGTTTTAATGTTTCTCATTTGTCACATGTTGCCGAACTGAATTCTCTTTGCGGCAGGGCATGAAAATTGTTCAACATTTCAACCGCCAATGCAGGCAAATGTACAGTGTGCATGTGCAGTTTCTTCTGAGCTAATAAGTAAATATTTGAGAATTCTGTTGCATTGAGAACTGTGTTGTTATTTTTGTGAACTAATTTCTCCTAACATGTGTTCCCTGGGATTCAAACCCCCAACTTTGTGCTTGCTGACACAACGCTCTACCACTTGAGCTACAGGAACAAAGAGGTTTAGTGCTTAGCATTAGTGGTTTGTTCAATTACAATAGTAATAGTGATGCTTCACTAACACCTCTAACTATAGTTGAACAGCATATATTACAAGAGTACAACATATATTATGTATATCTTTCTTTCTCTTTTTCTGTCAACAGTCGCTCTGAAAAACCACAGCTGTAATGGTTTGTCAGCAAACAACAGTAACCATGACAACAGTAAAGCAACGGGATTGGTTGACGGCTGGCTGCATGAAGGAGAGCTCCTACTACAGGTCAGAAGGCCAAACGTGTGTGTGTGTGTGTGTGGCGTCCATGTGCCTTCATAGCATGTTATAAAGTGACATTTAAAACGATGTCCTCGAGAAGGAGGAGAAGAGGAGAAAAGAGGAGAGGCTATTTCTGCCCGGCCTTGTTCTTGTTTCAGACACTTAGGCATGAATAATGCACAGATGGAGCTCTCATGTATTATAAAGGAAGGATAAAATAAGAGGTAAAAGTATTTTCTCATTTTATTTTATTTTTCTTGAAAGTTTTGCTCTGTCCATCCGGTGACTAAGAACTTTGAACCACCTGCCCACTCACATCTGTGTTTTCAGTCCATCACACATGCTTTCCAATTCTGATTATCCTTTATCTTTCATTACTGTCTATTTCATCCTTCTTTGCTTCCTTGCTTCTTCCTTTGTCTATTCCTTCCTTTCTTTACTCCTTTTTTTTCTTTCTTTTCTTCCTGCCTGTTTTTCCTTACTCTCTGTCTTCTTTCGATGCATGCCTTCCTTACTTCCTTCCTTCCGTTGTTCCTTCTTTTTTTCCATCTATCGATCCATCTCTTCTTTACTTGTCTCCTGTCGTGCTCCTTCCATCGTGTTATCTTCCTGCTTTTCTTCCTTCCTTTTCTTTCCTTATTTCCTTCCATTGATCCATTCCTTAAACTTTCTTCCTTCTGTCCCAGTTTCACTTCCTTCCTTCTTCCTATTTGGTCTATCTATCTATCTATCTATCTATCTATCTATCTATCTATCTATCTATCTATCTATCTATCATCTTACCTTCTGTTGTTTCTCTGCTTCACACTCTACCTCATACTCTCCCTCTCTCTCTCTCTCTCCCTCTCTCTCTCTCTTTCTCTCTCTCTCTCTGTCTCTCTCTCTCTCTCTCTCTCTCTCTCTCTCTCTCTTCTCTCTTGCACTCTCTCCCATGTTAGTTGTGTGTGTATAGTTGTGTGTGCTGGACTGTGAACGATGCAGTGGTACATATTTGATAATAATGCTTTCTGACTGCCCCCCTCCCTCCCCCTCCCGCCCTGTAAGAGCCCCGTGTGGGCTGTTCTGCCATCCAACAAGCAGAAATATTTATACTGAGCACTGCTACTCAACAGTGTTTTCTGTGTGTTTAGATCTGATGTGCATGTATGACTGTGTGTGTGTGTGTGTGTGTGTGTGTGTGTGTGTGATGCAGATGTTCAGGCAAATGAGAGGGGCATAAACTTGCTGTACCATTCATGATGGGGTAACGCACACTATTCCTTGAGGCTTATTTGTTGATGTTACTACATGCAGCACATTATTATGTACATATGATCCGGCCAAAAACAATCACAGATTAAAGTGGAAGAGACGATTTAGTGATTTATTGCTTGTTGCCTAATCATATCATTTTAGGTTAAAGGGTTCAGTTTGCATTTAGAAAGTGTTTGCAACACAAGCACAGCCTCAATAAAACATTCAGAGGATTTCAAGAGAGCCCTTATTCACACTCAGACCGGAGTACAGTGTTGCACTGTAGGGCTTTTCTGTGAATCGGTGTTTGTTTTCGTCTTATTCATGTTATTAAAAAAAAAAAAAAATGAAAAAAAAAAATGTCTATGTTGTGGTATTTATAGTATTTTTTTTTTCTCCATGAAATCGACATATCATGTTTGTGTAGGTTTCAGATTTTACCAGTTGTTAAGTTTTATTTTATAATCAATTTCAAAATATAAATATATTTCACATTTTTACGTACTGGGTGCATATAAAAAGTGAAAAATTCTACCCACATACTTATTTGACTGTCCCACTCAGTGCTTGAGGGCTTTATTGATAGTGGATTTGTACGGTGACTCCACGGTGTAGCCACACACAGTTGTCTGTGGATGTGTCAGATTACTATAATCACAGATCCACACTTAGAGCCCACCAGATGGTGATGCAAAATCCCCTCCACGACAATACCCACTCAGAACAAGATGGCATATGCTTGTGTACTCAGATAACTGTCCTTGTAGCATACAGTGTAAGGAATTTACATTTTTCACTCCCTTCCTTCTTTTAATAGGAAATACATCAACACAGAAAAGAAAACTCTATTTATCAAGCTATTTTGGGGTTCAGCTTTGGAAGTCAATAAAAATTCAAATTGAGAGATGTAGCTTTAGAAATCTCTTGTTTATGGTCACAGGCTCTCAATGGCTTTGTGTTGGTGGTCACTGCTGAGGGGATCATTTTCTACTGTTCTCACACCATCCAGGATTACTTGGGATTCCACCAGGTAATTATCCTTCTCAACAGTCTCATACATAAACACATATGTATCATATAGCCACTGCTTTAATACTAATCCGATAGACAGCTGAATTACAGTCAGTGTAATTTAGGGATTGGATTTTCCCATATGTATCCTCATGAAATACCAACTAAACATATTTAAATGCACGATTTTATCACGTTTATCTTTTAAAAAGTGTAAAAATGCTACTTTAACGCTTCGCTCTTGGGGCAAATAGGCTTTTATTTTGTAGTAGAGCTACTTATGCACTTAAATTATGCCCAAACCAGGCATGACGTAATGAGTTTGGAGGTGTCAGGACACCGTTTTAATCTGATTGATGAGGATGCCCTGTACGTACACTTTCCCAGAATCAGAATTACGTCAGACTCACCAGTTGGATAATCATTCCATACTTCTCACCTCTATTCATAGTGCACACACACACACACACACACACACACACATCTGATCTGCCTAATGCTGTTTAATACTGCAGTCTCTCTCTCTCGAGCAACAGTTTGAATGCAGTAGAAATTGAATGCGCTTAATCAAATAGGCTTTACTCTGAGATTCAGTCTGGCACGGTGTAATCCAATTCATCATAATTCACTAATGAATTATCCAACTATATGTGTTTACTTTCTGTGCTTACGATGTCCTTCTTTTGTTCGTATGGATGTGTTTAGACAAGAAAAGAGGGAATTTGATAGCAGGTCAAAGTTGACGCGGTCAGAAATAAGCCGTTTTTCAGTGAATAAACTGAATTTGGCGATTTTAAAATTTATTGCAGTAGAAAACTTGTAGTAATATTTCACAATATTTCTGTTTCTACTTTATATTTTATCAAATGAATGCAGCCCTAAGCATGAGAGACTTCTTCTTTTGACTTTACAGATCCTAAAAATTAATTGACATATTTGTTGTTAGTCTTGAAACTTTTTAAAACCATAAAGCTATGCTACATCCTTTCAACTTAATTCTCTCACATCGTCGTTTGTGCTTCGGTTACCCAGACAGATGTGGTGCATCAAAATGTGTTTGAACTCATTCATACTGAAGACCAGCAGGCCTTCAGACGCAACTTACACTGGGCCTTGAACCCGCCTCCAACCGGCACGCAGACAGAAGAATCACCACAAGGTCAGGAAATATATCATTTTATATCATGGCAGCACTATATTGAGTAATTTTAGCCTGCAAATTCTTTTTTTAATGAGAGGGGGAAGGGGGAGGGTGGTCTGACCTTTAGTGGAAGCTCCTGGAGTTGCAAAATAAATGTTATGGTCACTAAAATGTCCAATTGAATCAAGGATAACAGCAAACAGAAAGGAAGAAAACAGAAAAAGTGGTCAGTGGATAATTCAATGATGACCTCCGGTTGACAAAGTCTAGACACACTACTCTCTTTAGAGTCTCTAAGTTCTTTTTTTGTTTCGCTTAGATGGAGATCCTGCCCCAAGCATGTCGCTGGTGACATGTAACCCTGACCAGCTGCCTCCGGAAAACTCCTCTTTCCTGGAGAGAAATTTCGTCTGTCGTTTCCGATGCCTCCTAGACAATTCTTCGGGATTCCTGGTCAGTGTCAAACAGCTTTCATTTTGCTCTCAAAACCTAACGAGTTGCCTACACAGCTGCCTACCTATTAATATAATGGAAAATATCTTGCTATTCAAAGTCTCTAAGCCCCGATGTTCCAGATTACAGAGTGAGTTAGCATCTAGGTTCTGTTGTCCATCTTAAAGGAGCAATAGGGTCATGTGGAACAGGTTTTAATTGGTCCTAGAAGAAACAGATCATAATAGCGAGAGCCAGTTCTTGTTAGCATCTGTAAAGCTAATTTGAAGAAAGCCAGGCTTTAGCTACAGTATAGAGCGTCTTTATTCCAAAATTATTTTTCCCATTCATTCTTTTCAGCCGGACAGCTGTCTCTTTTTTTGCTAATCTTGGCAATGTGGTAGTGAAGCGATACGTATGCGTGCAAAGCTCACTACTGCAGGATTTTCTGTACTCTTGCTCTTTATTTCTTTAGTCTCCTTCTTTCACTTTCTTTCCCCAAAAATCCATCTCCCTCAAAAATAGCATGACTACACTTAACTTGTCAGGAGCGGAACCCATGTGTTCAGAGAAATTCATTAGCACGAGCTATGAATATGAGCAAACTCAAACTCTTTTCCAACAGGTTTTTTAATAAAAATTTTGGTCCTTTTGCCATTTCTGAATGCAACTATTATGTTCTCTTGGGAAGTTCACAATGAACACGTCATTAAATCCAATTAGCTTCCATCATGATTATTTTATTGACACACTGCCAACTTGGAAAGTCATGCTGAAAGCTTCGTTTTTATTAGCGCCAAGTGAAATATAGCCTGACTAACGTTTTCCTTTGAATGTGAATCTCTGTATTAATGCTTCACGAAGTAATTCCCAAACTGAGACATTTGTTGCGTAGCCTAACATAAGCAGAACTACTTTAAATCAGGCATTACACAAGACATCACATCATTTAAAAGCCTTAAAGGAACCGCTCACCCAGAAATGAAACAACAAAAAAGTGCCTTCCAGCCAATATTGCATTGTAGTTTTAAATTAAACATGTCTAACATACATAAAACATTCACTTTTAGATGGCTTAATCACTGCCAGTCAGAACAGAATTTGTAAGGTTGACTAACCAATCACAAACGAGCAAACATTCAGATGTGACACATTCTGGTCATAGCTTTCATTAACATATGACCTGGATTGAGCACTATTGCCCACACTGAGTCAGAGACAAATTATGTGGTTTGCCAAGGGCACGGCAACAAATTCATCCAGCTCCAGCTGTGTATGTTCATATATTATGTGTATCGGTTATGCACGTCTTTCATGCAAATGCATTTTAACATGATTTTTTGCATGTCATATTTTTATTATTCTTGTTTATTTGCTCTTTTTGTGGTAGTTACAATGTATTTGAGATGTATAATTATTAGATGGAATTCCAGATTTAAATTAATGTCCAGTTAATTTTTGTTAATGTTTTTTGTATACCGTATTTTTCGGACTATAAGTCGCACCTGAGTATAAGTCGCATCAGTCCAAAAATAAGTCATAACGAGGAAAAAAACATATATAAGTCGCACTGACCTATAAGTCGCATTTATTTAGAACCAAGAACCAAGAGAAAACATTACCGTCTACAGCCGCGAGAGGGCGCTCTATGTTTTCAGTGTAGGCTACAGGAGCACTGAGCAGCATAGAGTGCCCTCTGGCGGCTGTAGACGATAATGTTTTCTCTTGGTTCATTTCTCTCGGTTCATGTCAAATTAATTTTGATAAATAAGTCGCACCTGACTATAAGTCACAGGACCAGGCCAAACCAAGAAAAAAAGTGCGACTTATAGTCCGGAAAATATGGTAGTAGAAATTCCAAAGTTCATTGTCATGTATCCCCGATTAAGGCCCTGAATCTTCAAGGACGTCTGAAATTCCTGCATGGACAGAACAGGCATTCGGACGATGGAGGCCAAATGCCACCCCAGCTCGCCCTGTTTGCCATAGCGACACCCCTACAGCCTCCTTCCATAATGGAGATCCGAACCAAGAACATGATTTTCAGAACCAAACACAAGTTGGACTTCACCCCAATGGCCTGTGATGCTAAGTAATGATGGACATTTCTTTTGAAAGAGTTGTAGCTTGCATTGTATACAGATGTTTATACCTCCATAAGTACAATAGAAAATGGTGTCACTGATGTTGGTTTTGCCTTTCTTGTAGGGGTAAAATCGTTCTTGGCTACACTGAGGCAGAGCTGCGAGTTCGTGGTTCAGGTTACCAGTTCATCCACGCAGCTGATATGCTCTATTGTGCTGAGAACCATGTCAGGAGTAAGATTTTCAGATTTGTCATGTTGGAGTTTTATTGTGCAAGAAAGTCAAATTCAGCCTAAAGAAACTGTTGATAATGCTACATAACTGAATTACGTGACGATTAAGAAACAGCTATGATGAGCTGTCTTTCTGCTGATGCATGCTGACATTGTTGCCAAAGGCTTTGTGTCTAAAATAAACTAGTGACACTAAATGACATGAGCAGTGTGCTCTTAGGCAAATACTTGAAGTGACAGTATTTTCATTCAGCTTGGTTCACAGGAGGTAATCTATAAATGTTATCACAGGAAGTGAAATCGACTGATATTATCAGTTGTATGGACCTTTGGATTCTGATTATTCTATGATAGTCTATGGCAAGAAGTGCAAAAAAGAGACAGACAGACAGAGACACAAGGGGGAATGTTTTCCCATAATCCCATAGATTACGGAGGAGATTGAATAAATCCTTGACGTTAGGAGTAGAGGAACATGAACTTGAGCCTTAAATCCAGTAAAATCAGTAATTCAGTATGGAGCCAACATCTATTAGCAAACAAGGCTGAAAAATCTGATTTGTATGTCTAATAACAGGGTTTACATACTGTTGGATTGTCTATTGCAGTGATCAAGACTGGAGAAAGCGGCCTTACTGTTTTTAGACTGCTTACAAAGGACAACCGCTGGAAATGGGTACAAGCTAACGCTAGACTTGTCCACAAAAACGGCAAGCCTGACTACATCATTGCCACCCAGAGGCCACTTGTGTAAGTATATTATGGCTAATATCCATTTATATTTCTGCACTAACAATTTACAAAATAGATGTAGTTGATTAACATGCTAGTGTTCACCTTTAAACTGTTAAATAGCATGGCGAATTAGCAAGATTTTGATGAATGTACTTCTTACGCATCCACTGTCAAAGTTTTTTATTCATTTATTCAGAGAAGAAGAGGGTGGAGAGCATTTGAGGAAGCGATCTATGCACCTTCCGTTCACCTTTGCTACTGGAGAAGCTATGCTGTACCAAATCAGCTACCCCATGCCAGGTTTCCCCGACACCCTTCAGGGCAAAGGCAAGAACAACAAAACCAAAAAGAGCAAGGTGGACAAAAGTTCAAAGGATGATCTGGACCCAAGTTCTTTGCTGGGAGCCATGATGAGACAGGACGAGTCTGTTTATGTTTGCCAGCCTGCTATGGAGCCTAGAATGTCATTCCACAGTAGCCTCTTCAGTGAGCAAGGAGAGACTAGCACTTTCTCTTCTCCGGCGGAAAATGAAAATTGGAATCCAGCGCAGAATGGTGTAACTGCATTCTCCAAAGAGGGACCATCAAGTTTCGACCCACTACTGGCAACATTAGACTCTCTGTCCCTGGAAAACGAGGAAACCTGCTCTAACAGTGAGCTATTCAGTGCCCTGGAAAACCTTGGACTCATCGCAGAGGACCTCGAGCTGCTGCTTCTGGATGAGAGGATGATCCAGGTAGAGATGGATCCAGATTACGTCCCATCTCTGAATGATCTTCTCACCAACAACGAAATCCTCTCTTACGTCCAAGACTCACTGGAGAACCGGATCGAGGACTCGAAAGATGCTCAAAACCCTGCCACTGTATTAGATTCTGTTGAACCCCCTAAATCATGTTCTGCTTCCGATTCCACTTCTCAAGTGACTTCCTCCATGCTTGCTCCTTACGTACATTTCTGGCCACAAAAGCAGATAACACCCATAGTTCATCTCTCACAGAGTATGCAGCAATATCTCAACGGCCAGTCAGTTTGCCACAAAACTGAGAGCTGGATCCAGGCACCAATACCACAGGTGTCTACAGCAGACACCGAGACAACTATTACCCATGATACTTTGTTGGTGAACTCGGTACCAGCTGGACACAATGGACACTGGGTCCCTGAACACACACAAGCCAACTTGAACTCTCAACTTGGTGATAAGCTAACAGGAACTAGTAAAGCACAATCACAGCAATGGCAGCACAACCAGTTGCTTAACCCATTCCAATATAAACAGAAAACAGCTGTGGGTAGTGATACCCCTCCGAACGGGGTCTACAATAATCCCCAGTGGAATGGTGGATATGACTTCACAGACCAGTTGGCCACAAATGGACCTTGTTTTCCCAATGGACAGATGACACACACACAAACACTGGGTATACATTACAATATGAACGACAATTCAGGGGTGGAATTTACAATGAACATCAGTACAGCTGGGGATGTAGGCCAGTTTCAGGGAGCCATGGCCTCATCTTCGTCCTATCAGCAGGGTTATCAGAAACAGCAGCAACAGCCAAAAGACGCACCCACTTATTGCACCTCCTATACCAAACAGAACTCCTCTCTGGAGCATATCCTGGGATTAGCCCCACCTTCAAACCTTCCCTCATTGACAGATTACGGCTCTGTTTGGACCCATGATGCCACCCACAGTAAGGTAAGAATTAAGGAAGGATATAGTTGCGCAATGTGATTTAACCAAGTTGATACAAGCTCCTGGATCAACATGCCAAACAAACAGTCAAACCTTATCCAAAACCCCAAGCACATACTTTACTCCTGATCTCAAATAGGAAATGGTTGTGGATGAAAATGTTGCCCTAGAACCATCAATGATGGACAAAGGAAAACCAAAGGTATTGCAGTTAGCCAGAAGTGTCAAATCCTACTCTTGGAGAGCCACCTTCCAACAATGTTTAGCTCTTGTCTTTACTAAACACACCTGAATCAGCTAATAAACATCTTGAGGATCACTTAAAATTTCCATGCAGATGTGTTGGAACTAAACTCTGCCTGAAAATGGCCCTCCAGGAGCAGAATTAGACATCCTGTTTTTTTTATGTACATTGTCAAGGAGAAATAGATGGCTGGCTTAGAAATATTGTGTACTAGAAATTGTATCAAATTGTCTTTAACATTTCACATAATGATAAATACCCTTTTGACCAAGCCTTCAGTAGATTTGATTTTGTCTACATGCTCTTTAAAAAGACTCCAAACCATAAAACGCCACACACCCACCCTCCATATTTCTCATCTTTTTTTTTTCCATTGGCCTAAATGCTCACTCTGATCTAATTGTGCTCTGTATAAGGGGCCAAGACCTAACAGGTCATTGCTAATGTTCTGAAATTTCATAATGCACAGTGGCAGACCTACAATACAAAGTCTTGGCAGTCTCTGGAGATTCGCCATGGGGCCCCACACAGGTGGATGTTTGCTTTGCCTGCTGTGTTGCTTTATTATGGTGACTGTGATTTAGTTCGTAATCTTCAGCTTAAGAGTGTAAGCTTCCAGGTCAACCCATCGGCATCAGACAGGTTTTTCCGCTAAACTGATGGCAGCCAACTGTAGCATCTAGTCAATTTTGTGAAATGGGAGCCTGAGGCTATGAACAAGAGATAGAGGAAGAGTAGCCTCCACAAAAGGACCGCTCATGCAGCAGGCAATATTCAGAGACCATGGGCTTCTGTCTGCACTCATTTATCCAGACGATCTTGCTTTTCTGCATGTAGGACACCATGCTGAGGTTCCACATGTACTGTAGGGATTGTGTTTTCTGTGGAAGGTTAGAAGTGCTTGCTAAGACAAATTTGGTGAATAACATATCCCTTGTTGTCTGTGCTACTGGCATAAATGATATCTTAAATACTGTGTCTTGTTGAGTTCACTTACAATTCACTGGCAAACACAAACCGAAACTAAATCTAGACCCCAAATACTATCAGAGATACTTTGGGTTACACTGTTTTGACTTCGGCTGGTGCACTGCACCGCAAGGCTCTTGCATTGCAGAAGTGACTTTTGCCAAAAAAGTACTGAAGCTACTCTTCCAAAGAAAAAGGGAGGTACAGTTATAAATAGTACTGAAATTGGAATGGCGACCTTAGGAAAATAAATCCTCAATGGAAGAGCAAAGTGAGAAAAAAAGAGACAATTCATTCCAGCACTACATCCTGGGCTTTGAGTTTTCTGAGTTGTTTGTGTTCAGGGTCATTGCTCTCAGCTGAAAGGAGAATAGAGCTAAAATGCCCAGTCAGGCGTGAGCAGCCATGACCTACAATCCAGCATCAACATTACCTCATGCATACTAACACTACACTGTCATATACTATTACTATAGGAGCTTTGTGATCAAGCTAAAGATTTACTTATCATCTGCAGAACACATTCCTACATTAGCAAAATGTATGATTTGGTAAAATAACATACACTGACAAGTTATGCCAAGAGATGTTGTTTTTAAAAGCTTTTACCCAGCTAATCTTTAAGATTTGTTTTGGTTAGCATGTTGTATGTAGCAATTTGGAATTTGATTTGATTCGAGTTCCTCCAAAAACAGCATGGAATTAGTTTTTGTTTCTGGTTATGATCCTGGTGAATGTATCTCATGAAGACCTTTAATGACCCCAGCAAAGACAACATCTGCTGTCCAGCTGCCACTAACCTGCTTAAATAAGCCACCGCCGTGCTAGTTCTGTAAGCTAGCACCGTAAGTGAGCTCTGTAATTTGGGTCAGCTTTAGAGAAGTTATTCTAATGCTAATGAAAGGTCATGGTTGCATGCTGTGGATTTTGTCAATTTTAGGCTGTATTTACACTATATGGCTTTCAAAAGCTGTTTTAAGCTACGCTAACAAAAGCCATGTTTTGGTGAAAACTATTTTTGAAAAACTGCTAAATGGGAGGACGATGTTCTTAATTGACATGAAAATTATCATAATGCTAATCATTCTAAAATTGATACACTTTTGGCTAGCTTTTAGCCATTTAGCTAAATACTTTCTAACCTTTTTTTGGTTCTTTGTTTGCAGATGGAGACAGGCTTTATACTCAACTCTGCTAGTGTGGCCTATACAGGAAGTTGTTTGGTTCCCAATGGCAACGCAGTGGCCACACCCGGCAACGGTCCTCAACCGCTTCCTGAGCCACACCCACCTCCCCCTGACCCTCAGACCAATGGTTTCTACCTCTGAATACAGATCGATACAGATCCATACGAAAAAATCCCATAAATCAAGAGAGGACTTAAAAAAAAAAAAAGAAGACATTAAAAAAAATTATTTAATTTTTTTTCTTTCAGGTTTGCTTATCAACTTGAATAAATACATTTTAAGTAAAATGAGCCAGACTGACTTCTGAAATATCAAACCAGTTGCTAATATTCCATCCCAGATAATGTGATCGCACTCTCATTTATATTATTCATTCAGTTATGAATTAATTATGTATCAGTTACGTTTGGATTATTTCTCTGTGTCAGAAATCACTTTTGCTTCGTGAGACATTTCTCCAGTTGACAGATGCAGTGGATCACAATTTGAGATGGTCTGTCTGTATCAGGTGCATGTTTGGATACGTTTGTGCATAAGTACAGTATGTGAGTGATATCAGTCGCCATTAATTGGGCAAAACATCGCAAAACATGCGATGCAATGTCTGTAAATCATGTAGGAGCATATGCAGCGTATAGTTCTTACAAAACGGATTGTCTTGAAACGCAGTAAAGGAGTTTTTTTTATGTTTATATGAACAGATGTTTGGGATGTATATTTATTTATGAAAAAAGCAAAGGTGTTACCTTCAGTTTACTGACAGTTTAAAGAAAACTTATGTGCGATGTCAATAATAAAGCAGTTTAGCAGTACAAAAAAATAATCATACTCTTCTGTAGATCTGTAGATCTTAAGCCTTCTCACTATTACATTTTGGTGAGATTAGATTTTGGAAAGATGACTCCAGATCAAAATAACTTTCCTTTTAGATACAAGTGTTCATGTTTATAGTGAATCCAGAACCAGCTCAATCTTGCGACAAACGTGTAATAATTTTTAAGAGTTAAAATAAATCAGGTTAAGGCATGAAGTTTTGAATTGTTTCAAATGAAGTAAAAATCATACATTTTGTATGAGCCAACCCGTACAATCTACTAAATATCTTTAACATGATTAACTCTGAGGCCGTGTCCACAGGTACACGGGTGTTTTTATAAACAGTTTTTTCTTCTTCCGTTTTTAAGAAAATCCGTCCACATGAAAGTGCAAACGTGTGCTATGAAGCACTGTCAAGAGCATGCCAAGCCAACAGGTGGCGATATAATCTCAACTGTAAAGCCATACTGGCCAATCGGAAACCTGAAAAAGTTTCCAGTAGGCGGAGTTAACAGCGCAGTCTTTGATGTCAAAAGCCAAAACTCTGGTTTCGCTGTCTACACGATATAACACAACCAGAGCTTTTGAAAATCTTTACCCTGCAGACCCTGGTGATGCGTCTGCATGTGGACGAACAGCCAAACCGCATAGAAAAATCTGTGGTTTTAAAGATAACCGTGCTCGTGTGGACTGGGCCTGATTATTGTGCATTTGACATGAGACCATGTAGTCCAGAACTTATCAAAAACCAGTTCAAGAGCAGTTTTGTTTTGTCCATGAAAAGAGATTCTGGGAGCTTACATTGTTGAATGTGTTGAGTATATTGTAAAGTAGTTAAAAAAGAAAAAGAATATTTCATCAAGGTGCTGCAAGGTTTTAATGAATAATATTGTTAAATGTTATAGTATTATAAAGTCACAGAGAAAATACATTTCCAGGACAGCCTCTGTTTTACGTTCCTTTTTTTAAATACATACTGTATATGTGACCCTGGACCACAAAACCTTAAGTCTTAAGTCACTGGGGTATATTTTTAGCAATAGCCAAAAAATATGGGTTAAAATTATTTTACTTAATTAATAACTAATTACTTTACTTGTATGCCAAAAATCAGTAGGATATTAAGCAAAGATAATGTTCCATGAAAATATTTTGTAAATTTCCTACCGTAAATATATCAAAATGTATTTTTTTATTAGTAATATGCATTGCTAAGAATTCATTTGGACAACTTTTTGGGGATTTTCTCAATATTTAGATTTTTTTGCACCCTCAGATTCCAGATATTCAAATAGTTATATCTTGGACAAATATTGTCCGATCATAATAAACCATTCACCAATGAAGAGCTTATTTATTCAGCTTTTACATGATGTATAAATCTCAATTTCGGTCCAGGGTCACATATATGCTGTATTTGCAGACATTTCCCATAAGAGGTACCACTGGCTCGACTATGGATTTAAATTTCCTTTAAACACATATATGAGAAATGATTAAAGAGTTTGTAAATAGTCAAGTTATTTGATATTGTATTGTATGCACTATTTTAAAGAGCACCGCAACCTAACCAGGTTTGACTTTTTTCCGACACAAGATGTAGGCTTCTAGAGAGATGTTTTTAAGGAGTAAAGGTTGTGCATTCTGTTTGTTTATATTAAAGGGATAGTTCACCCAAAAATGAAATTTGAGGATTACCTGCTTACACCCAGGGCATCCAAGATGTAGGTGACTTTGTTTCTTAAGTAGAAGACAAACGAAGATATTAAACGCAAACAGTTGCAGTCTGTCAGTCTATATATATAATGGAAGTAGATGTGGATGAAAGCTTTGAGAGTCAAAAAAAAACATACGCACACAAAAAAAAGAAAATAATTAAACCCTGTGACTCATGACGATACATTGATGTGTAAAGACACAAAACAATCGGTCTGTGCAAGAAACTGAACAGTCTTTATATAGTTATTTTAACTTTGATTCATCGCAATGTCCTAATTGTCCTGAGCATGTTTGTGTCTTCTTCTTCATCAAGTGCATGGCATCTTCTTCTTCTTCTTGCTTTATGGCAGATATCTCTCAAATGGACCATTGACACTCCTAATTGAGATTGTAGATAGAGTGTTAATTGTCCATTTGAGAAATAATTGGTGGTAATGCACTTATAAGTCTGCAATCTGCCATAAAGCAAGAAGAAGAAGCATAACGCACTTGCTATTGAGAACACGCTCAGGACAGTTCAGTTTTTTGCACAGACTGATCATTTCGTGTCTTTACACATCAATGTATCATCACGGTTCACAGGGTTTAATTTGGTTTTGTTTGTGTATGTTTTTATCTCAAACTGTGATTCCCATCCACTTCCATTATATGACTGACAGACTGCAAAGGTTTGAGTTAAAAATCTTCATTTGTGTTCTACTGAAGAAACAAAGTCAACTACATCTTGGATGCCCAGGAAGTAGGCAGATAAACATCAAATTTCATTTTTGGGTGAACTATGTCTTTAAGAAGTTTTAAACTTTAAATAAATAAAAATAAAAGGTGCCATACTGGTAAATTTTCTTTCCAGAATTTTTATGTTTTACTATTTGCTTAGAACTTGTCAATCCATGTCAATGGTTTGCCATGTTTTTGTTTTAAAATAACTCATCTTTTTATTTCATTTTATTTTTTATATCACTTTTGGGTTTATTTTAATTTTCTAACACTGAAAGTAGCTGAGACAATAGGTACATATGAAGGGTCTGTTTTTTTTATTATTATTTTTTTGTTATTATTATTTTTATTTTTATTTTTTTTGCTTGTTGAAATGTACAATTTGGTCCTTTAATTAAAGAATCTGTGCAATCACAACCGGACTTGTGCTTTGAAGTTCTTCTGATCTTGTCAATTGTTATTTGAAAATATTTCTTGGTTCCAAATTGTATACACGTTTAACAATATTAAAATTTTTATCTTGCCAAGATCCAAATCTGTTTGTTTTCTACGAAAACCAATGAGTTCTATACCAAGATGAAGTTGTACTAGCTTGGGAAAATGGGTCCAAGTTTCCTACCGCAACAGAATGTTGGGGCGAGTCATATTGAATGGCATGATGTACTGTGCAATCAATCCAAAACATATTTTTAAGGGATTGTAGGCTTTAATAATGTAACTTTTGCTTTTATGATTGTTTGAGTGTTGAATTGTTAGCTTAGCAGCATGCTAATGTTAAATTCTGTAGTCAACTGTGAGTCAAACTTTCATTCACTTCATGAGCACTATTTGTTTGAACTGAATTGTAAAGGTATAAAACACTTACCTGATAGACTTTACTGGATTTTGAGACAACTAGTTGAACTGACATTCTATTTCATAATTTTATCAGTATTAGTGTATTGGTTTCCCTCCTTTTTGTGCTTTTGTGGTAAAATTGTGCTACGGTTATCCCGTATAAATGTGGCTTTCTCACGCAAACCAGCTTTCAAACGTACCTTCTCAGAGCTTTAATCCTCATATCTGTATTGATTGCGCCATGGACCGAACCAACAGCTCCTTTTCGCACCTAGCATGGTGTGAAGAACAGGCTGGCTGAAAGCAAACAAACATGTAGTGGTGGGTCACATCACCATAGGAGACTAAACTACCACCTGAAGAAGTCAGCTAGTGCTAAAGGAAACAGTTTCTAGTCAAGTTATTCACCAACATTTTAGCCCGCTCCTAATACAATGCTATTTTGCGTAGCAACATACTAAAAACCAACGTGGAGCAGCAAACAAATACAAGAAATTATCAAGGGACATAAAGTCAGGCCAACTGTGGGATTGGTGATTATACCTAATGAAATATGGGTAGATAACTAACTAAACAACATCCTAATTAAAGTGGAATCTCATAAGTGATTGATTTGGAACACACTAAACGCACTGCAGGGTCGACTTGAAAATGATTCCATTAGAGTTTAGGATTAGCATGCTGCTAAGCTAACAACGTTGAAACTCTTAAAGTTTAGCACACACAAATATTTGGCAAAGTAATTACATTTAATGAGACTAAACACTTGTTCCTGCTCACTTGGTTTAATTAGCACATGAGTGTCATCTCAAAGTGCATAAGCAGGGTCTTTTAAACTTGCAGGTGGACTAGCATCCAGACCATTTATGTCCTCAATGTGGATGGATGATACTCAAAGAAGGATTGTGTTTTCTAAGAATGTTTTGCTAATGTTTCCAGAGAATGTTAATTCTGAATGTTCTCTGAACTTTTGTAACCTAATAAGTAACCTAAGTAGAATGTTTCTTTTTTTCTTTATTCTTTTTTTTTTTTTTTTTACATTAGATGAACATTCAAGTAACATATTTCAGAAAAACATTCCATGAGTAATGTTTTGAGACTTGTTAACTTTGAACGTATGTTCTGTTAATATTACTGGAAGGATGTTTGTTGATAACTTTGGGAGTACCTTGCCAGAATATTATCCAAGGTAACCTGTTAGCAGTGATCTGCTTAAAAAAAAAAAAAAAAAAAAAGCTTCTTCCAAAAAATTTAAATTCTGTTGATTATTGCCCCTAAAGTCATTTCAAACTCTGCTAATCCAGCTAATCAGCTATTTATACCAGCTAATGACCATAAATGACAAGTTTATACCCATTTTAAACCAGCTACCACTTAGTCCAGCTGGATTTCATCAGGGCTGAGGGGAGTTTAATTTTTTTTTCTCAAGACAAATTACATTCAGAGTTTTTCCAGAAATCTTTATATACACACATATATATATATATATATATAATGTCAGACAAAAATGGCATTGTCATAAAACATACAACTATTTTTAGATTCTACAAACAGTTTTCAGATGCCCACAGTTATGTGATCATAAAGGATTGGTGTATTTATTCAAATATTTCTGAAGAACCTGGAAAATGATTTTTGGGAATGGTACCATAAATATACCTTTGACTTTGGGACTAACACTATGGGACTTTGCTATGCTGGCAGCTAGCAGCTATGAAGACTGAAAAGTAGGTAGCTACCAAGCTAATGCTTTCTAATTTATAAATTAGGAGTTCAAATTAATATTTAATCGATTTTATTTATGAATATAAAGTTGTTTGGTCCATGTACTTCTCTTGAAGTACAGTTTCCAAAATAAAAGTCAACATCATATCAGCTAGCTGTGGTAATATACTAGTAGCAACATGCTGGCTTATTGTGGTGATTTTAGTTTAGAAGGCTAATTGGTTGCCAAAGGATGTTAGTTTGTAAAATGTTTCCCATGGTTACAGTATTCTTTGACGTACCAGTAAATTCTTCCATATTGTTTATGATAATCATGATTAATTACCACATTGTTTATGGTAATTAATCAATTACCATAGTATTGCTATGTGATACACTGATATCATGATCTCACCACAGTATTTATTTTTTGTAAGGGATGTTGTCTTTCTCTCTGGCCATCTGGCTCTGGCCCCAGACTGAGGTGTCCGCTCATGTTTGGAAGTGCGGATGAGTCGAGTCATCTCCTCTCCAGGAACCCGCGGGCTGCTGTTCACCGTGCGCTTGACTCTCACGCAAGGCTGTCTATCACGTCCCCATGCAACACACCCCAAAAAACAGAGAAAGAAGCTAATTCAACCATTTATTTTCACCCTGCAGTTCATTTACAGTTCTGGAAAGTGATGTTTCTACCAAACCTGTGCTTTCCCAGGCTTGGCATTACTTCACAACCTGTTATCAGTGTTGCACTTCTATTTATAGTTTTATTAGCCAATAAATTAACCCACTGCAAAGCTTGCTCCCAGACACCGATTAAGTTGAGTTTTGGACTAAACTCTTCTACTAATAGGGATTTTTCTTTAAAAGTGAAGAACTTGGAGTGTTTTTACAGTTAGTTGGACTTCTTGGTCCAAACCCAAGCACCTTACAGATCCCTTTTCTTCAATTTGCATCAACACCGCTAGTCCTTCTATGAGTGCTAGCGTTAGCCATTTACTGTACATTAGTTACAAATCAGAATGAGAAAAATGCATAAAATGGCGACAGTTGTTTGCTTCGACTAGTCAATAAGATAGGGATTTACCTTTCCCTCAGATATTAAACCATTTTGATGCATCGCCCTTGGTATTTTCAGTGTTTTCATGGCTAATTCGCTCCAAATCCCAAGAAACACTGTTGCTACCCAAGACACCTTTTCTTTCTCTCTCTCTTTCTGAATTGTCTTCAGTCTGTCAATGGTTATTAGTTCAACTACATCTCACCGACCTCTCTTTTCTTTCCAGCTCAATTGATTTTTTCGGTTGACTGTAAGAGTCTGCTGAAGAAATGAGCAGCCAGCACATCATCCAACACAGGCCTGTGAAAGTTGGTGACTGAGCACCATTGTGTGCCGATGGATGGATGGATGGATGGATGGATGGATGGATGGATGAAGAATTCAGGGGTGAAATTATGCAAATAAAAGATCTGTCGGACCTGATTATGTATCCTGATTATGAATCATCATAATTCTACAGCAAGATCAACAGCGCCGCAGACACACGTAATCTCTTCAAAACATTCAATTCTCTCCCTTGTCTCCCTCCACCAACTTTAACAGCTGATGATTTTTCTACATTCTTCACAGACAAAACTAAAACCATTAGCCGTCAGTTCTCAGATACATGCTTTTAAGAGATCAAACCAACCACATCTGCTACTAAAATAATTTTCTCATCCTTCTGTCCCCTTACTGAGGCCTCTCCAGCCATCCTACAACCTGCCCTCTAGACCCAATCCCCTCACACCTTCTCCAAGCACTCTCTCCTACACTTTTACCAGCACTTACACCACATCATCAACACATCTATTCTCACAGGCATTTTTCCCACCTCATTCAAGCAGGCTCGAGTAACACTACTGCTTAAAGAGCCTACATTAAACACTTCACCTATAGATAGCTACAGACGTGTCTCTCTCCTTCCATTCATAGCAAAAAACCCTCTGACGAGTAGTTTTCAACCAGATATCATTAATTCTTTCACAGAATAACCAACTGGATGTTAACCAGTCAGGTTTCAGAAGTGGCCATTCAACTGAGACTGCGTTACTGTCAGTCACTGAAGCCTTACGGATTGTTAAAGCTGATTCAAGATCATTAGTTCTCATTCTGCTGGATCTATCAGCCGCTTTTGACACTGTGAATCATAAGATCCTTCTGTCCACTCTCTCTTCACTGGACATCACATAATTCCACTTCACTGTTTTGAATCCTGTCTCACAGGTAGGTCTTTCAGGGTGGCCTGGGGTGGGGAAGTATCAAAAGCACATCAACTTGTCACTGGGGTTCCTCAGGGATCAGTTCTTGGACCCCTCCTCTTCTCCATATACACTACATCACTGGGACCCATCATACAGGCACATGGTTTCTCCTACCATGGCTATGCTGATGACACACAGCTCTATTTTTCATTTCAACCATATGATCCGACGGTAACTGCATGGATCTCAGACTACCTGGCGGACATCTCGGCATGGATGAACCAATATCACCAACAGCTCAACCTGGCAAAGACTGAGCTTCTCGTCTTACCTGCCACTATAACTATACAGTATGATTTCTCCATTCAGCTAGGTTCATCAACAATTACCCCGTCCATTCAGAAATCTCTAAGTAATCTTTGATGACCAGCTGACGTTCAAACACCACATTGCAAAAAAACACTTGATTGTGCATGTTTGCATTGCACAACAACAGAAAGATCAGGCCATTTCTAATGGAACATGCTGCTCAACTTCTTGTCCTGGCCCTTGTCATTTCTAGGCTGGACTACTGCAATGCTCTTCTGGCTGGACTTGGAATCAAACCTCTACAAATGATTCAGAAAGCAGCAGCACGGCTGATCATCAATGAACCCAAAAGGGCTTACATCACACTGCTCTTTATTTCTCTGGACTGGCTACCGGTTGAGGCTCACATCAAGTTCAAGACATTGATGCTTGTGTATAGAAGAGTCACAAGCTCAGCACCTTCCTCAAGGACACAGAGAAAGAGAGAGATTGGGGGGAGTGTTTGAGGACAAAAGAAGGTAAAAGATCAATACGAGAATCAAAGGTGTGTGGAGAGCAGAAACGGAGCATGTGCATGTCTCTCACACTTCCGCTCGTCCTGTTCCCTCTCTCTCTCTCTCTCTCTCTCTCTCTCTCTCTCTCTCTCTCTCTCTCTCTCTCTCTCTCGTTGTCGTTGATGGCTTGTCCAGTATCGTCCATTATGGCTTCACTCTCTCAGCAGGAGGCACAGCAGTTGGGTGTGTGTGTGTGTGTGTGTGTGTGTGTGTGTGTGTGTGTGTGTGGAAAGCAGGGCAGATCTCAAGGCGAGTCAGGACATTCTGCCAACGATTTCCCCCTTCAACATTCAGATGAGACTTTTAATTTGTAATATAGATGTAGATGAGTCCGTTTCTTCATCAGAACAGATTTGGAGAAATTAGCATTACATCACTTGCTCACCAATGGATCCTCTGCCGTGAATGGGTGGCCAAATCCATCATTTAAAATCTTAAATAAATGCCAATATCCAATAAGGTCCCAATATACATTTGCATCTGTTGTTTAAATATTAATTTAAAGGGGGGTTAAAAGATGCATACCACCCCTTTACCTGTTTTTATGAATGAAGAGATACAAATAAGGGATTGTTATAAGATCTCGAAGTGATTTAACTATTAAGCTGTATTTCAGATTTGTTCAGTTTTTTCATTCTGAGACTCAAAGGTCATACTCTGAGGGAGTTCAGGTGGACTGTATATTGACCTCTGAGCTCTCCTGAGACGGTGTTGTAGTGCACGTCAAATGAATATCGGCTGCCAGCTTGTCCTCCGAGTCCTCGTGCCACAACGACTCCAGTCACAATCACGATCCGCCACGTTTCACAGGACACTATGGAAAAAAAAGTAGATTAAATATTAATACAGCCCATGTCCCAGAAGGCCAGCCATGCATCTTACCAGAGACCAGTTGTACTCAATCTCTTCTAGAAGATTCAGTTCACAAAAGAACAGTGTTGTTTTATGTCTATATATATATATATATATATATATATATATATATATAAAGGTGCCACTGTACCTTTAAGACTTCTGTGTTTAACAGTATGTAAATTATCTCTGTTATCACCAACAGAAGCAGCAGAAACCATTTGTAGCTCCTTTGTCTGACCCGAATGGACCTATAAAGTATTTGGCATCAGCCCTTGGCCAATATAACACTGTGGTAACCGTTCTGACCTCTGCGTGGGATCTTAATTATGTTTAACAGGATCACTATGTTCCTTCAGTTTAGCAGTAATGACCAGTGTTTAGAATTCCAAGCTTAAATTATAGAAATGAATCACGCCAGACTTTTTTAAAAGGGTCATATGCGATTTCATGTTTTCCTCTGTCTGTCTGTTAAATGCTTTTTGTGCATACAGAAGATCCGTTAAGTCGCAAAGATTAAAAGTCACAAAGTCTCAGTTTAACACAAAAAATGATTTATTTATTTATTTGTTTACATTTTTTGGTACATTTTTAGGCTAAATTATGGAAGCCCGTTTTCGTTCCAGAATAAATCTCACAATTCTGCCTCTTTTCTTTTTTTTAATGCAGAATTTTGAGATATTAACTTACAATTCTCAGAAGAAAAGTCAGAACTGTAAGATATAAAAAGTGAGGGGGAAAAAGTCTGAACCAGGAGATAAAAATACCTTTTTTTATTTTGTGCCAAAAAAAAAAGAAAAGGTGGGGGGGGTTAAGAATTGTTAGATGTAAAGTCACTATCACCTTTCTTTTTTTAAGTTTTTATTCTGTGGCAGAAATAGATTTCCATTTTAAAAAATGACAAGAATTCTTCAAGAGAAATAAAATCATCCTACTAAATATTTCCCATAAAAACATTATTTCTTCCATTCTGTTTTATTCCGTGTTTCTGAGGTCACAAAACTTTCATTTTAATTGTTTAAATACTAGTGTCAAGATCCATTACTTCTAACACAAACATTTTGGCACGTGGTACACCCAGACCCTATGCTGTACTAACCAGACAATATTTATTCAAAACCAGCAAATTCACATTCTTAGCCATCTGCTCTGAATTCCCGAGGGCAAACTCTCTGTGAAAAACAGGAAAATTGTGAAAGAGTTCAAAGAGGACCCTTTCACTGTCAAAGAGGATCCAACAGTTGGGTTCCCATGAGCGCGGAGCACATACGTGAAACAGCATCATTCCTATTTAGTCATAATTAATGTCTCCATCTTTCTCTGGTTCCTCTGATCTCAGCTTTGTTTTGACGATGGAGTTTGCTCTTATCATAAGGTTGCACACCTCTACGAAGAACAGTGTGCTTTCGTCTGTGGCCAAGTTTTAACAGAAGACAAACATGGAGCAGCACTTGATGTTCCTTCAACTTTAGTTGCTTTCCCACTGGTTGTTTTCTTTCATTTATTATTATTATTATTTAAATTTTTAAGTGGGCGTGGTTAAAGAAACATTTGTGAATTTCTAGTAAAGATGAAAAACATTTTGCATGCTCTAACCATTTAGGAAATAGCTAAGGAAACCAAGTAATTGTCACCATTCCCAATTCACCATTCACCTTTCTTTGAAATGCTTTTTATAGGAATATGACACAAATATAAACATACTGCCTCTCTCTTAATATTTTCTGTGTGTCTGGATCAATCAAAGGGGATATACCTGTGCTGCCAATAATAATGCAGATTCTAGATTGGACTTTTCAGTCTAAAATATACCCACAGTGTTCATACTTCAAACAAACTGTGTAAATAATGGGAAAGAATCCTTTATTTACCTAGCAACCACCCAGAAAAGCATAAAAAACACTTAGCATCATGCTAACAGCCACTTTAGCAAGCACATAGCTGCTAGCAATGCAAAAAAAATTACAAACAAGTTTAAATAACACTGTTGTCTTTCTCATTTCAAGCTTTGGAATAAAACTCTGATCTACAACCAACTTTTCTTCTCAATTATGAGCAGAACCTGCTCAGAACAACACGGCTAACTCGTTCCAGATTAGCAAGCTGGAGAGAATGAACTGCCAATGGTGCTTTGCTCTCTCACACAGGAGTGTTATGTGCCAGTTTAGGACATTTTACACCAGGAATTCAAGTTTTTGTGGTCATAACAGAGCATTTCTGGAGGTAATGTGAGGACTCGATACAAACCACAAATGTAAACAAGTGAATCAGTGAAATAATGCAGAGGGCAGCAGAAAAACACTGAGTTGTGGTCTTTATCCTTGGAGATAAACAGTGAGAGGAAATATCTTCGGTTTTTCTTCCAGCCAACAGATGGGCTTGAATCAGAGCTGTCAATTAGTGACGTCGTCAAGATGGAGGCAGATGTGAGGGAGTCG
>NC_068392.1:6852708-6955208 GCF_023724105.1 Carassius gibelio | reverse complement strand
TTATTTCTGTGATGCAAAGCTGATTTCCATCAGCCATTATTCTAGTATAAAAGTATCACATGATCCTTAAGAAATCATTAATATGATCATTTATTAATAGAATTATCAATGTTGGCAATAGTTGTGTTGGCAAAAAAAAATTTGGGGAAACTGCGATACTTTTTTCGGGATTATTTGATTTAAAAAACGTTAGAAATTCTATTCTAAATAAATGCTCCTCTTTTTAACTTTTTATTCATCAAAGAATCTTGAAAAAAGTATAACAGATTAAAAACGAACCCGAAGTCTTTTTGTAGATGTTCTGTATTGTTAACAGACTGTTGTTCCATAAATTGCATACTGTTTTGTAATTATTATCGAGAGTAGTTGTAGTAGTACTTCAAATGCACTATTAAAATGCATTTGTTTTTACACACCATATGACCATTTAAAATGAGTGATAGAAAAAGGAAATAGTGACTGGCTGCTTAACTTTTGATTATACATTCCTATAAAATTTTACCTAAAAGAATGATCTTGATCAAATAAACATAAGTTCAAGGCTCATTTAGTAAAGTTCCTGCATGGACTAAACCACCCTTGACCTGTAATTGTATAACAGGCTTTCAAGCATTCGTTTGCTCACCTGTACGCAAACATCAAGTGCAGCCAAACATATAGCTGTCGTGTATGTACTGTTTGTTTACACGGTTTATATACTGGAAAACAGTATGAAAAAGCTCCAGAAACCCATGCTGAATCCACAGTTCAATTTGTTAACGACCTAACAGAAGCAGATGATGGAAAAATGTAGCAGAGTGACACAATAGATTGTTGTACATTATACAATGACATTAATGCTATATCCCAGTGCATCGAAATAACAATTCAGATTCAGATTAGTTTGTAATAAAGAACCATTTTTGTAGCATTTTCACCTAAAGGTATTCATGTAATCGGATAAAAATTGAAAGAATAAAAAGTTATACAGAAAATAATATTATAGATTAGATCATATAGATTATTATTATTATTTAGTTTTTTATTATTATTTATTATTATATATATATACACGCACACACACACACACACACACACACACACACACACACACATATATATATATATATATATATATATAAACTGTAAATGTTATATTTAATTATATAGAATTTAAGGATTATAATAAAATACTAACTGTAATATATGGCATATACTCAAACAATTCACAACCATGCTCGTGGTGTTAAATACTTTTTTATTTCAAACTTTTCATAATTTAATAAGAAAAACCTGGAAATAAAATTAGTATTATATTATTAGTATTATTAATATTATATAATATACAGTATTTACTATTCTTCTTATTATTGTTGTTGTGTGTACGAGTTGGTCAATCTGGTTGCTTCAGTTAAAGTTAACATTTTCAAATAAACAATTGCGGTCCCGGACAGTGAGTGAAATTACATATTCAGATAAAATCGCATTTTTATCCAGTCATTGTTAAAAAACAAGCAAACAAAACTTGCTAGCTAGCGTTAGTGAAGCGGTCAGGGGAGTCTTTCTGCCACACCAAAGATCCGCCCATAAAAAAATTAAGAAAAAGCTCTATGAAGCAGTGTGTGAAAATGTTTGAAATGATTTACCGTATTTTTCGGACTATAAGTCGCACCTGAGTATTAGTCGCATCAGTCCAAAAATACGTCATGATGACGGAAAAAACATAGATAAGTTGCACTGGACTATAAGTCGCATTTATTTAGAACCAAGCACCAAGAGATAACATTACCGTCTCCAGCCGTGAGAGGGCGCTCTATGTTTTCAGTGTAGACTACAGGAGCACTGAGCAGCACAGAGCGCCCTCTGGCGGCTGGAGACGGTAATGTTCTCTATTGGTTAATTTCTGTCGGTTAATTTCTCTCGGTTCATGTCAAATTAATTTTGATAAATAAGTCGCACCTGACTATAAGTAGCAGGACCAGCCAAACTATGAAAAAAAGTGCGACTTATAGTCCGGAAAATATGGTAAAAGTTTTTTCATCCTATTTGATATGCAAGTTAATGCTTTAAATAACCTATAATGGTGTATACTGTATAATCTCCCAGATATTTAACCACTTGGTTTAGAACTGGGATATCTGAAAATCCCGTGTCTTTGTTTCCCTGCAGAACCTCCAGGATGCATCTGTTGTTCGTGCTTCCCTTGGTGCTCGAGGTCCAGTCCATTTCCATGATCCACAACTTCACCTACGACTGCACCTGCCACCTGGAGCTCAAAATCGCCAACTGCACCAGCAGCAACTTCACCCATGTGCCCACCACGCTTCCACCCTTCACCGAACAACTGGACCTGTCCTTCAACCACCTGAGTGCCATCCATCCTCAAGCCTTCCACAGCGTACGAAGACTTCGGGTCCTGCTCCTGAACGACAACATGATCGCCATGCTAGCCGACGGAGCGTTCTCTCTTCTAGAAGGACTGCTGAGGTTGGACCTGAGCCGAAACCGAATCTCATTCCTGGGTGAAGGATTTTCACGGGGTCTCGGTTCCCTTCGAGATCTGTCACTGGCTGAGAACCGATTGGCCAGCTTGGACAGCAGTTGTTTCGTCCACTTTGACACCCTCCAAAGACTCAACCTCAGCCATAATGCTATAGAGACCATCAAGACGAGGGCGTTTGGGTCCATGAGTACCCTACGCCAGCTCCAACTCAACTCGAACAATTTAACGGTTCTCAAAAATGGCATCTTCTCCATGTTACGAAACCTCGAAGTCTTGAATTTACATCACAACCAGATACACTACTTGGACGTCGGCGTGCTTTCGCCATTGACCAGTCTCGCTCTACTGGACCTCACCAACAACAACCTCTCCACGATTCAGTTCAAGACCTTCCTGAGTCTCAACACGTACAGCACTCACATAATGCTCCAAGGAAACCCGTGGGATTGCGACTGCGATCTGCAGCGAGTCTTCCAGAAGCTCTGTAACGTCAAGCGGCTGTTCCTGGATGACTACGACAACCTCACCTGCGTGAATTTGGACGAAAGTGACAGAAACTACACGATGAAAGAGGAGTTCTGCACTGCAGAGATGGTTACTGTCCTGGTCATCACCATGACGGTGGTCATCACTGTTGTGGCTGCCATCGTCATGGCGGAGAAGAAAAGGAAGAAAAAGAACAAAGAGAAGCATTGGACGGAAGTTGGCGAGTTGGCGTGTGCATCGCAAGACTGAACCAATGGCGATAGTGCAAGAAGGAACATTAATATTGCATGATATTGTATATATATTCAGGGTTTCTGAAGATAAACTTAAGACTTTTTAAGGCCAAGTATAGAATACATCAAAATACATGCTCTCTAAATTTAAATGTCTTGTATTCGCAACACTTCAAAGTTTGGAAATATAATCTCCAACAGACCTCGGTTGCTTTTTATTTCAATGTTATTTCATATTTCGATATTTCTGCTCCCAAACAATAGAATATAAAAATGACTTTTACTGTACCTTCTGGTCACACTGCATAAAAGGAATTCTCTTCGTCAATAATTTTGTCTTAAATCAATAAATATTTACTTGAGATGTGCAAAATGACATAAAATCGTTTCTATTCAAGTTTTTCAATTCAACTCAAGTTTATTTGTATAGGACTTTTTACTATTCAAATCATTGCAAAGCTAATTATGAAAAGTTGATCAAAATTAATCATATATTTGTCAGTTTTAATGTCAGCCTAAAACAAATGGATAACAAGTTTCCAAACCCCATTGACTGAAGTTTGTTTTTGCTTTAAGAATAAATTGGCTTAATTTTGTTCAGTTTCTCAGAAAACAAAGACTTGTTGTGTTCAATTTGCATCTCAAGTAAATTAAAATGTTATGATATTTGTATTGAAAAATGTATGGTGATTTTTTATTTATTTACTTAATTATTTGCAGTGCATGCAAAATTTAATGCCATGACTTTATGAATTTAAGACTTAACTTACGAAATGGCAAATTAAGACTTAAAAACCACATAAACTCTGTTAAGTTCTTAATAATTGGTATAAAAATTAAAAAACAAATGTAAAAAAATTATTAAATCTCATGGTGGATTCAAAGTCTAAAATGTTTCTTCCAAGTATGACTTAAATACAGAAAAAGTAATGAAAATGTCATAAAGAAACTTATTTGGACCTATATATATTTATGTTTTATGTATATTTATTTATATACACTGCTGTTCAAAAGTTTGGGATCAGTAAGATTTGTAATGTTTTTAGCGAAGTCTTTTATGCTCATCAGGGCTGCATTTATTTAAAATACAGAAAAAAATATTTTTTACAAAAATAATGGTTTCTATTTTAATGTCCTTTAAAATATAATTTATAATTTATTTCTGTGATGCAAAGCTGATTTCCATCAGCCATTATTCTAGTATAAAAGTATCACATGATCCTTAAGAAATCATTAATATGATCATTTATTAATTGAATTATCAATGTTGGCAATAGTTGTGTTGGCAAAAAAAAATTTGGGGAAACTGCGATACTTTTTTCGGGATTATTTGATTTAAAAAACGTTAGAAATTCTATTCTAAATAAATGCTCCTCTTTTTAACTTTTTATTCATCAAAGAATCTTGAAAAAAGTATAACAGGTTCCAAATATATATATATATATATATATATATATATATATATATATATATATATATATTAAGCAGCACAACAGTTTCCAGCATTGATAACAAATCAGCATATCAGAATGATTTCTGAAGGATCATGGGACACTGAAGACTGGAGTAATGATGCAGAAAATTCAGCTTTTGATCACAGGAATAAATTGGATTTTAATGTATATTAAAATAGAAAAATCTTATTTAACATCATAATATTTCACAATATAACATTTTTTCCCTGTATTTTTGATCAAATAAATGCAGCCTTGATGAACATATGAAACTCATTCTGATTCCAAACGTTTGACTGGTAGTGTATATGTATTAATAATTCTTATTTATTTATTATCTTTATCAACTGTTCTATTTAATCACATGAACTGACAGGTGGCAGGAGATTTAATTCTGAAAATAAAATATCTCTGTGTATGTAGCCTTCACACACATCACCCCACACAGTATACACGCACTTGTAATTAACAAACTTTCTGCGAAGAGAAATAGTTCCAAGATGAATGAACATGAAATGAATGCTGAAATGTTTAATGTTCACCATATATGTTGAAATGAACATTGAAGTCCTCCAAGTTTACACAAGATGGCAATAATTAGCTATTTTTGTATGTTTGTGTAAGAAGAGAAACAGTGGACAGTTCTGTAGTGCCTGGGGCAGAAGAGGTGGGGGGGGGGCAAGTTCAGGAGTGAGTTCAGCTTCCTCCCTGATGGCAGCAGACTGAAGAAGTTGTATGATGGGTGGCTGGGTTCATCTGTGATGCAGAGGGCTTTACATGTGAGACGGGTTCAGTAAATGTCCTGGAGGGAGGGCAGAGAGACACCAATGATCTTCTCAGCTGCTCTCACTATGCGGTACAGAGTCTTACGGCAGGATGCGTTGCAGTGATGCAGCTCGACAGGATGCTCTCGATGGTGCCTCTGTAGAAGGTGCACATGATGGGGGCTGGTGGTCTGGGTCTTCTCAGTTTGCGGAGGAAGTAGAGACGTTGCTGTGCTTTCTTGGTCAGTGCTGCAGTGTTGTCGGTCCAGGAGAGGTCCTCCGTGATGTGCACACCCAGGAACTTGGTGCTGCTCACTCTCTCCACAGTTGCACTGTTAATGGTCAGAGGAGCATGCTGTGTGTGCACTCTCCTGAAGTCTACAGCAATCTCCTTCATCTTCTCCACGTTCAGAGAGAGATTGTTGTCACTGCACCACCCGGCCAGGCGGCTCACCTCGCAACTGTAGTTGGTTTCATCTCTGTTGCTAATGAGACCCACCACAGTCGTGTCATCCGCAAACTTAATAAAGAGGTTGGAGTTGTGTGACTGTGTGCAGTCGTGGGTCAGCAGAGTGAAGAGGAGGAGGCTCAGCACACATCCTTGGGGGGCCCCAGTGTTCAGTGTGATGGTGCTGGATGTGTTGTTGCCGACCCGTACTGTCTGAGGTCTTCCAGTCAGAAAGTCTGAGCCAGTTGCACAGCGAAGTGTTGAGCCCCAGTTGGATCAGTTTGTAAATGAGCTGTTGAGGGATGATAGTGTTGAATGCTGAACTGAAATCTATGAACAGCATTCTGAAGTTCGAGTCTTTTTTGTCTTTTTTGTATGAGTGTTGAGTGGACGGCAGTTGCGATGGCTTAGTGCAAATAGCAGCTGGCAAAAAAAAAAAAAAACTAATATACATGCAAATTGATATAGCTTTCACTTCAAAGGGCTATATGGTTTAATTGATTAAAGGTGTGTGCTGCAAGCTGCAAGTTCAAGAGTAGCGCTGCTTTGTTCACTGCGATTACCGGGGAAATAAATATTCCTGATGTAAAGCGAAAGAATGAAGAGAGAATGAATTAGCATTTTTCAATAAGCCCTTCTGCTTTTTGTTTTAGTCCAAAGCCAACTGAATTTGAATGCATACTTGGATATTTATTCATTCATAAAATAAAACCAACTTGCCACTTTCCACAAAGCATGTTGCTCAGGGAGGGTGCGAAAGATGCGCATGTTAACCATTTTATTTTCAACGAAGTGAAACGGTTTAACCTGAACAAAGAAGAGTTGGGGAACAGGTTGTTTTCGACTGTGCAAATCAACAGATACGCCCAACTGGGATGATGAAGCACAACAAAAATCATTTTAATAATGTTTGTTCATGTTATTGTTAATTAAAATAAATATATATCTGATGCACAATAATAATATTCAAGAGCCTTTCTTTCCCATTAGACCACCTTATTTTCACCTACTTAATATTCAAGTAACAAGCCCTCGCTGGATATCCTGCAACGTCAGCGCGTTGCTATTCAAAAGCCACGCCTTCGGCAAAAGAAGACCAAGCTAGCAACGTCATCATCTAATTAATTTTCATGAGGTAGACCCAAGTCGTTTTGTGAGCAGGTGAACGCTGAATTCTCGACACCAAGCAACAAAAATGCTTCGACAATGCATCAAATAAGGGAGAAAACATCTGTTTAAACTGACAGAAAAGCCAGTAGACAAAAACACGGTCCAGTAAACTAACACTCACTGGATATGGAAGAAAATAAACTTCGAGGCGCGTCTGTTCCAAAGTAAGCGACTCACCTGAAACTATCGGGACGAACGTTACAGGTAAATACACAATGCCTGTTTTCATATAGCATGCATACGCGCATTCTACTGTAAATATAATGGTTATATGCTTAACATTTGCTTGATATGGACTTATCTTCTCCATTTCCTGCATTTCTTGAATATAAGAAGTCTTTTGTGACTCGTCTTCCTGTTTTAGTCGTATAGATTCTAGTAAGTAAAGTGTTTTTTTAATATATATATATATATCTAAAAGACATTGCCGCATAAATATACAGGCTATCTTTATTAAATGGCATCTCAGTAAAGGAAGCGCTGATACTTCCGTAAAAGTAGGACAGTTTTAGACAGGCGCGCCATAAACTTTCATTACGTCATTTAGCAGTATAGCCTACATCATGGTTGGTGTTCACTTTTGTAAAGTAAAGTAGTACTCTGCACAGCATACAATCTTACTTAACTTTTTAAAATATAATATGTGAAATACTAACCAGTATGCTCCAATGGAAATTTAATATAGTGGTGCTACATTACTGTCACGTGACGTCGTCACGTTATTGTTTTGGAAATAAACATGGTTATTTTGTCAACTGTAGTAGATCATCTGGGTATTCCAAGCATACATAACATTTGATATTGTGGATAGTATAGTAATAGTAAGAATAGAATTTAGTATATGCCAGACTTCACATGCAAAACAGTGTTAATATACGAGTTTTTAATGCCATAATTATCCTGTAAAATGTTTTGATGTTATGTTTTCTATTTTTATTAAATTGTCAGTTCTCTGTTAAGATCTGTAACTCCCCCCACCCCCGTTTTTCAGTGCAATTATTTTGCTGTCAAAGTCATACTGAAATCAGAATTGACCCTTATGTACATATGTTTCCAGTCGAGCTGTATGAAGTTTTTAACACATGCTCAACAGTTCTATATTAACATTATCTTTAACCCAACTTTAGAAATATTAAGCACCCCAGCAAAGATGGCTGACGACCGTGTAGCCATCTTAACTGATGATGAAGAGGAGCTGAAGAGGAGACACCTCGAGCGTTTCGACCGTCTGTCACTTGAGATTCAATCAGATCAACCTTCGCAATCATCTGTGGACAATGTACCCGACGACACAGTACCAACTCCATCTACTCAACACGACATGAGCTGCTGTGAACGATTGTTCCTACGGGTCAACCGCCACCTGCTTGTTTCAAAAGTGTTTTATTTGTTCTTTTATGCTGCATATGGTTCGCTCCATCCACTTCTTGCATTGTACTACAAGCAGCTGGGTATGAATCCCACCCAAAGTGGTCTCCTAGTGGGAATTCGTTATTTCATTGAGTTCTGCAGCGCTCCTTTTTGGGGCATCGTCGCAGATCGTTTCAAGAAAGGTAAAGCAGTCTTATTGTTCTCAATGTTATGCTGGGTCCTCTTCAATTCTGGGATTGGCATTGTGCAGCCAGCGGACATGAAGTGTAAAGAGGAGAACCTCCTGACGACCACAGCTATGGTACCGACTGTCCACACTACCACATCTAACAAGACATTCTACCTCAACACCAGTTCCATCCCGACCTCAAATCATATGAGACGCCGCAGGGATCTGATTAGACTCTACCCTTGGCGAACCATTCTTTCCTCCATTCAGTCTTCAGGCTACAACTCTGAACACAGATTCAAACGAGATTCCAACTCCAGTTTCACAGTAGCACCTGATGAATTCGCCAACACAACCCAATCTGACCAAACCACCACCACAAGGCCCGAGCCAAGCTCCTTCGACTCAACATCAGCCCCAAACACCACGTCTAGCAGCACTATTCAAAGTACTGCAACCAAACCAAACCAACCTCCTGAATACAACAAGGACCAGGTTCATGCCATTTTTCTGCTGATTCTGCTCGTCGTCATCATCGGCGAGTTTTTCAGCGCTCCAGCCATTACCATTGTGGATACAGTATGTAACCATTTTTTTTTTCTTAAAATAAATTCAAGGCAGATCAGTTAGTAGAGTCCATTTCATAGGCCATGTATCTTGAAACCTCGAACGAAAGATTTGAATAAGCAGGACTCCATAAGAGAGATTAGACAATGCTTCCATTGAATTAAATGTTAGACAAACTACAGTCCCATTTTCAATGTAAGATTACTGGCGTTGGTGCTTGAGCCAGTTCCCATTCTGGAAGCAAATCTATGTTCTTAGGCTTAGGGTAGCATTGGAACATAGCGTCAATCCTGGGAAAATTGGAATATTCATTATATGCCATATAAAATGTGGCCTTTATTCAGGGAAAACAGGTGCCTGAATGTAGGAATGACTGTTACATTATTGTTTAGCTCTCAAATCAGTGGTAACCCTGTCATGAGAGAGGTTGTTAGATCTTCCAGCACCAGTTCTAACTCCGTTTTAGTAGAAAAAGAGGTATTTGAGTCTAAAATGTATTTTATTTTTTTGGATTTAGGTGACGCTACAATATCTGGGTGCACACCGTGACCGCTATGGTCTCCAGCGCATGTGGGGATCTCTAGGCTGGGGTATAGCCATGCTCTGTGTCGGCATCTGGATCGATCACACTAGCACTAACCTTGTCATCGGCAACAATGAATGCTTCATGGAAAATTACAAGAACTACCACACTGCCTTCATTGTGTTTGGCGTATTAATGGGAATAGCTTTGATCGTCGCCACTCAGTTTAAGTTCGACGTTCAGCACCAAAACACGATTGAAGGAAACGAGGTTGGCAACCAGCAGCAAAACACCCAACCTAGCGGTTCCCCTGGAATGGAGAACTCCGAGACCCCAACAATTGTCCAAGTCGAGGAGTTCCACTTCTGGGACTTGATGCGACTGCTGTGTGGCGTACAGTACAGCACTGTGTTATTCGTGGCCTGGTTCATGGGCTTCGGCTATGGGTTTGTGTTCACTTTCCTTTACTGGCATTTACAGGATCTGACAGGAACCACAACGCTGTTTGGTGTCTGCTCTGTCCTGAGTCACGTGTCAGAGCTTGCCGCCTATTTTACCAGCCATAAATTCATCGAACTGGTGGGACACATCAGGTGAGGCTCCTGTGATTCCTTGTCGGCATGGTGGGGGGCTGTGAATGGTCTGATTCCGTTCTGAATCTAGATTCACATCTGAATCTTGGTCCGGTTCAGTTCAGCTGTATTTTGCTTTGTTCAGTTATTCAGTTGACTTAAATACCATCTAACCTGTTAACCAGACCCCCATTATTGGACTCACAGCTGAAAGTGCTCTACCTAACTTAAAATTCCAACAGTTCCTTACTTATGTTTGTTACACACATAATTTTGTGTCTTTGGAAAGAAGACCATTTGGGCTTTAATTGTTATGAATCAGAGTTGATAATGCTCAAAAATATTACGTTATAGACAATTTTTTTACCATACTTAGTAGGTTTTTTTATTTGATATAAAAATACATGAAATAAGTCCTGGAGCAATCTTGAAAAGTAATGGGTTGAAATTTTCATGTCTCATGAGTTTCTATTTCAAATCTGAAGAAGATGCCATGAAAAATTAGATTCCTGCAACCATTTTTCTGAGACTATGTCTAGTCACCCACCCAAATATAAAAAATATTTACCATCTATATTGAAGGCTTCTACAAACTATTTTAGTCATTAAGGAAATACACATTGCATAAAGTACAATGTTCAGTCTAAACAAATGTGTTTCCAAAAAGTAGGCACTAAAATCAAGTTTCTTTAGAAGATTCTTCATATTGAAATTGTTTAAAGGTAGCATTGCCTGTGTATTCGGTATGGTTAATAGTTATTTACTCACTGCCCTAAATCAAAAAAGCCCACCCTGAAGTAGATGCTACGTTTTGTTGCCGTTGTTCTTGGTGTGTCAGGCTATTAGCTTAGCCACATGCTAACATCAACTGTCAGTGTTTCAAGTCACACAAGGTTTATTTCAGTTAGGATGCTACTTTTTGGAAAGTCGCTGGTTACGTATGCCGCCCAGGGGTTTAGAAACGAGCCATCATAGTAGTTTATTCCAGTCACAGGCTAGACTTGTCCAGGTAACCCACACTGTCTCACTGCACCATGTGACTCCAGCACATTTGATCCTGACCTTGAATCAGGGAGTCTTTGTGCGTGGCGCTGTCATGCGACTCTGTATGTCTGCACTGGGATCAGCGAGGCATTGTTTGGTTGAAAAGCCTGGTTCAAGAGTACAAAGCCTTTTTCTGTCAGCAGTGGCAGAAGTCCAGATAGCATTGCACAGCAGCTACAGTGTCCACTGTGTGGCTCCTTTTACAAAGATCATAACATTAATGCTCTTTGGTTTTCAAGTTGAGTTATTTGTTTTAATTTACAGAGAACTATTTTGACTAAATGACTGACAGCAGAATTAATTCATAAGTCATCCTTCCTAAGTTCCTTGACTGGTTTACAGCTTCTTGTAAAAAGAAGCTTAAGAACTTCCTGTTTGACACTTATTTTTAAAAGATGACCTGCAGAAGCTGGAATGGTCTTTGCGATATGACTATGCAACTTGGTTGCTTGTTTTACAGCACAGAGGAAGTTAATTTATTTAGTCATCATGAAATGCACAGAGCAGTTCAGAGAAAACTTTTATTTTGCATTTGCATAAAAATTGAAATGAGTTGGGGGACCATTAACCATTACATTAGGGTCATTAATGCTTTTATGTATTGTAGCTAGAAAAAAATATTTTATATTAATAAATGTATTATATTATTTAGGTTTGTTTCAAATTAACAATGAATTAAAAATCATTCTTTAATATCAATTTTCTTTCAAATGTCAAAATCATTTTTTTCTCCTTTTATATTTAAAGGGGTGAAACATGAGTCTGACGTGTTCTTGAGATGTTTCGTGAGATTCATGCATGTATTTTTTTTTTTTTTATAACTGCGTCTTGTGCTTTTTCTGTCAGAGTTTTGTACATCGGCCTGGCCTGCAACACAGCACGCTACCTCTATATCTCGTATCTGAAGAATGCCTGGACTGTGCTGCCCATGGAAGTGCTGCAAGGTATGATCCTGGGTTAAAGCATCGTGGTCTGTGTGTGCACAATACTAGAAACCATCAGATTGAGTCATAAAAGTACAGTGATGTGTGCAGAACAAAGAAAGGCCAGGAAGTAAAGTCAGTTTGACGTTGTCAGTTCCCCCGCCCTTTCAAAACAATCAAGAAGAGAACAAGCATGTAGATTCATTTAAAGAGAGAATACCATCCACTCACTGGAATGAAGACCTGGAGCGAGTCGGTTTACATTCATTACAGACGTTCTCATCTGTTCAAAGACACGTGTCCATATACTGTTATAGACTCGTTAGCTGCCTTCTCTCTATATATACTTGGAAGTCCAAGCTTAGACACATACATTATCATGTCATGAGACTCTCATTCTGACGGCACCCATTCACTGCAGAGAATCAGTTGGTGAGCAACCAAGTGATGTAAATCTAAACCGTTTCAATTCTGTTCTGATGAAGCAAACTTATCTACATTTTGGAAGGCCCGAGGGTGTGTCAAGTTTTCAGCAAATTGTATTTTTGGGTGAACTATTCCTCAAAGCCTTGTTATGCTGAATAATAAAGTTGTGTATCTGCGCAGGCATAACGCATGCGTCCGTGTGGGCGGCGTGTATCTCATATTTGAGCGCGGCTGTACCTCCGCCGCTACGGACATCCGCTCAGGGCATCCTGCAGGGTCTCCACCTCGGGCTGGGCAGGGGCTGTGGGGCGATGGCCGGCGGGGTATTTGTCAACTATTTTGGTATGAACAATAACCCATTGTTTTTGTAATGATATGCGAAAATGAATCCCAGTGTGTGTATAAACAAGAGGTTGTCTTATTTTTCAGGTGCTGCCGAAACATTCAGGGGAATAGGAATGACCTCACTTGTTATTTTGCTCATCTTTTCTTTAATTATGTGCATCACTGGCCAGAATGAGAAAAAAGGTGAGCTACAAGATCTTGTACATTGATTATTCTTTTAAAATAAGATTTTGATTAGCTTGCGGGTTTTGTTTCTCTTTTCGGGTTTGATTGGGGTTCATTTAGCTTTTTTTGTCTATTCTGCTCAGTTCACTTCTGGTTGATTTTGTTGTATTTTGGGTTTTTCAATTCAGTTGACTTTTTTTATTGTTTTGTTATCTGTTAGTTTTTGCTCTTTTTGTGCAGGTTTGTTTCATGGTTTGTTGCGTTCATGATGTTTTTTGCCTTTTTTGCACTTTGTGTATTCAATACAAGTATATAATAGTGTAAGTATAATAAAATATAATCACATTTTCAGTAGTGTATTTAATTGTTTTCAAAATAGTAGCAGAATCTGCCGTGTTTTCCAAATAATGACAGGTTTTTTACATGACCTGTGTATCGTGAAATGTGCGCAAACAAACTAAAATGTTGTCTCCGATAAGTCCAATTAATTTTAATGCAGAAGTTGTTTTCTTTCAAATGATTTTCTGATTTGTTCTTGTTTTAAGTTGCCAGTTTAAAAGCGCCAATAATGGATAGTTTATTTAAACTATGAGAAGTATTTTCATTCACACATGAACAGAACGTAGAACAAGTCTCCTTCAATATAATGTTTTTTTACCCCGCAGAGGACAAGATGCTAGCAGAGAACATTCCTATCGCATCCAGTCCTGTTCCCATAGCTACTATTGACCTGGTTCAGAACACAACAGACGCGCCTGCACCCGCTCGACACGAACCCAAACTTCCGGCTCGGAAAACACGGCACCAGGAAGAGCAGGAGGATCTGAACAAGCCAGCTTGGGTTCCCTCCGGCTCTCCGTGGGTTACAGTCGCTCTCCTCTTCTACCAAATCAGAGAGATGGTCATCATAGCAAAGACCCATGTTGAGATCCAGCGCCTTCAGGTAACGCAGAAGAAACCAAGAGGACGATGGTGATCAATAATATGAATGTGTATCTAAAGGTCTTCAAAATAGTGTTATGTTGTTGTGTGTGTTTTCTCTCTCTTTTTCATGCATTCTGTGGCAGAAAGGTGAGAACACGTTGATTTAGTTCTGAAATATCTTGAAACCGCCACAAATCTACAGAGTTTTTCAACAATTTCCGCCCTCATTTAACAACATTTGGCACAAAATATTCTAATGTGAATATTTTATCTAGAGAGTTGGGTTGATTTGTCATTGTTCAGATGCTGATTAATTCAGGTAACTAAACGTTTCGTCTGATCACAAAGGTTTTGTCAGTTTGTGTAAATAGCTGGTGGGAAAATTCTTCAGTGTAGTTTACTTGTGCACTGAGCCATTATTTATTTTTTATTTTTTTCCAAAGACTATATAGTGTGTGTGTGTGTGTTTTTAGTGTATCAAATAAATGCAGTCTTGGTGAGCGTAAGAGACTTTCAAAAACAAAACAAAAATCTTCCTAACCTCATACTTTTGAATGCTAGTAAACATGCTCCAATTTAACTAACTTAAGAAAAAAAGATGCATTTTTGTTTATAAAATATTCGGCATGCCTTTTGTGTCAAATAAGTTCACCAAATGAATTTTGGTGAAATATATGAAACAGCTCAATTAAACGGACTATTTTTCTAACTAGGGCACAGATGAGGTCCCCTCAGACTCTCGAGAAGGCGACCAATCACCTCCCATCTTTGGCGATGCTGCACGGCAAAAGAGCCCTCCCAGCGGGCTCCAGTCCCAGGAGGACCCCGGGGCCCCAAGCCCCACCGCACAGCTGGAATTCCCAACACAGGACCCACAGCCTGTATTACATCTGAACAGCTGATGGCACAAACCGTGTGTATTTTCTCTTCACACAGTGATTTTGTTTTCTTTTGTGAAGGGTTTTTATGAACTATGTGAGAAAATACAAGGAAGAGAACTTTACTGTATATGTGGCCTTTGTATGATTTTTAACTTATTTCCAGGTGTTTTGCACATTCTATAAATAAAGCCTGGAAGATTTTAAACTGGAACTTGTCTTTTTTTTTTTTTTACTTTCTTCGACCTGTAGAGGGCAGCGGTGCCTGGACGTTTTGCCAATTAACAATTGCACTTTATGAGTCCTATAATTGAGAATATATTCCTTCGGAAACACTAAGAGTGAATTTTAAAAAGGAAAAAGCGTATTAATTCCTCTAACTAACGTTGACGTCATTGCGTTGTTGGGAATAACAGGGACATTCTTTATCACACTTTCACCTCTGACTTGAGATGTAGGTGTAAGAGAGATTTTTGCAAGGGGATTTTCTTGTATTTTTATCTTTGCATGTGTCACTGAGCACCTTTCTCATCATTTAAAGACACCAGCAATAGATCCTCATCTGGTCCGCTTGACCTAGTCGATGATTAGCTAACACTGGAGGGCAGTCGTCTCCTGTTCCCATAGAAACCAGACCATAATTATTTCTTGCTGTGTTCTTGGTGATAATCAGACATGCTTGATTTACATGTTGAGCAAACATTTTAGCAGGCACAAGAATACGTTTCTTTTAATTCTCCGAAATCCTCTCTTTCTGTGGGAGCAAACTCCTTATTTGCAGCACACACTTCATCTCTGCTGGGATTAGCTGTCTCTAACACAATATACCCTGCTACAATGCTTTGCCAAGTGTCAGAACTCACTTCAATGCAATTTATGATATCACAGTGTTTGGATGAGACAAAAACCTAGAAATATGTGACAATATATTTGTTTTCTAAACTGAAGTACTGAAGCAGTGATAGGTTTGTTTGCTTTGTTTGGTTTCAATTTGTTTGTTTATTATTATTATTTTTTTTTTTTGGGGGGGGGGGGGGTGTTATTGCTTGGTGCTTTTATTTTGGCTTTGTAGTTTTATTTGATGTAAATTTAGTTTATTTTCTGTTTGGTTCAGTTTTTGTTTTTGTCTTTTTTTTCAATCCCGTTTTTCTCATGTTTTTTGTTTATGGAGTAAATCTGACAAATGTTTGGATCGGAAGGGCCGAGTCACGAGCTGGGAGAGTGGTGTGGATGGATTTCAGGTGATTACAGCTGGTCTCTGACAGGAGTGATTGATGTGATGAAACATTGAGTGCATGTTTCATTTTAGTATGTTTTTTTTTTTGGGGGGGGGGGGGCGTTGTGAGTGTGGGTTGGTTTTATTTATTTGGTTTTGTTTTATTTGGGGGTTGGTTTTGGTTTGTTTTATCATGTTGCCTTTTTGTTTTGTCTTTTGTGTCGGTTTTGTTCATAAAGACTTTTGTTTTATCCTTTTTTGTTTAGTTCAGATATATTTTTTTCGTTTTTTTTTTTTTTTTTTTCGTTTTTTCTATTATTATTTAAAAAAAACTCCTGAGACTCAGAAAAAAGGTTTTTGGAATTTAGAATTTTTTCATGTCATTACATAGTTCAGAATGTTTTTCTTATGCGCCAAACAATGTTATGAATGATATTACAGGGTGATTTGATAAACCATTTTTCTTTATGCAGTATGTGTGTAAAGTGGTCGTAAGAGGGTTTTCCCATCATATACAATGTATCTACTATATCTAACTTGCATATTAATGTGTTCTTGTGGCGATGTAATGGAAAAAAAGAAGTGTAATATTTCAAAAGATTTTCAAAATAATATCGAATATTTCATAGGAATATTGAAAAATAATTTATTTCCCTATTCTTTTGTTGTCTCCCAAAATGGGTTTTAAACATGCTGTTAGTCCTGATGTCCTCTACAGCGGATATGTATGAAATCAATGTCCTGAACAGAAAGTCATCTTTTGATTTGAAACCCCAGTACATTTTCCTGATAGTGTTGATTTATGACAAATAGTTTAAAAATGAGTCTGCTTTAAATGACAGTTGCAAAATATTATTATATTTCCAGAAGAGTGTTACATTTGATCACTGAATGAATGTCAGGCGTTTTAAAAGACAAAGGAGAGGGAGTGTTCATGGAGAAACTTCCAAACATTTGGTATCTCTGAAAAGCCCTGAATGTGCTCTGTACAGGACGTCCAGAGTTGAAAATGTGACATGTAAGTTCTCAAGAGAAATTCACTAACATATAATGTCCTCTACGGAAGACAGAAGATCTCAGGAAGTTATGGTCAGTTCGGTTTTGTTTTGTTTCATGGTGGGAATTTTTTATTTTTTTATTTTTTTTGGTCGTTAAATCATGGGGAAAAAACATTATACAAGAGCCTTAAGTATTTAGCCTTTAGGTTCTCTAGCTGGTTTCTTTTTCTGAATAATAAAAGTTAACCATTTTGATGTATTTCCTCAGTCACAAGCAATACTATGGTATCACCATGTTCTTTTACATATATATATATATATATATATATATATATATATATATAATATTTATTTATTTTATTTTTTTATGTAGTATTGCCGGTATTGATTTAAGGTAGTTTGGACCACGGTATAACCCCTTTTGCGGTAAGTTTGTGATAAAATGTTTACAAGCATTTCACTAAAATGAAGTACATGCGGTGACAATATTTCTTATGCAGGTTTGTAGATCAGAAAACATTTAAACATGCTAAAGATTAACTTTCAATTAGCTTCACTGAAAAAGTATGATAGAAAATGACGTGCATTGTTCAGACTGGGAAATGTCTGCCAGTTTCTAATTCTAACCCCAGCTGAGATTGTGCTGATCCAGAGAATAGTGTGGCATGCTGTGTGAAGATTTCAGCGGCCCTTACACACTGTTCCCACACGGCAGCTGAGTGTGGGCAGGCAACGCCTATTCTCAAATTCCCAAAGCGAAGATCCAGCCGGAGGAAAGGGATTATTGGAGGAACTATTTGGACGGGATTAAAAACTAGGCAAACGTGTCTTCATAAGGTCTCGCTGAATGGCCATCCTGACCACTGACGTCTTCAAAGAAGTGATATGCAAGTAAGACAACTAAAGGCTGTGTAAACCTATGCACTGAATGTTCAGATAACGCTAAATTCAGGGAAAGGTTTCTGCAGAGATGCTTGCCAGAGTTTCAGTTCGTTTCGAGTTAATCTGTGTTGAATCGCGTTAAAATTAGGTCTCATTTTCTCGGCCTGATTAATTGAGTCAGGATTTCCTCCAGCGTGGTGGGCGGGGTTGTGGGCGGAGCCATTTCCTCACGGGCCTCATTTCTCAAAGCTGAAGGGCCAAACATCAAAGCCTCCAAATGATAATCACCACGCCTGATGTGTTTACTGCATTTCAAAGGGGCGATTGAGTTTATTATCTTTAATTATGTTGCTCTTGTCTAATGAGTCTTTTGTTTGTCAGATCTCAGAATTTCCATTGTTCCTTTCTCGGTTCTTTGTTTGTGAAGAAATGTCAGATTATTCACGTCGCATGCGGCAGCTTTCATGTGGAGATAAAGCCTTTGAAATGTCAAAACTGTTGCAGGTAAAGGTTCCTGATGTATTTCAAGTGATTAATTCACTTCATTAGTCTTAAGGGGGCTTTAGAGGTGACAAAAATATCAATCTACATTTCCTGAAAAAATATGGCAGATGTTATTAACTAAATAAATGTGCTTTTTTTCAGAATGTTGAAAAAACCTGACATTTATTAACACATCCTGAAACTTCGTGAAAAGTTTCATTGAAATTTATGCTGTTATTTATTTATGTATTTTCGATGCTTCAACTAATTCTAACTGACCGTCTGATGTCACATTGACTACTTTGATGTTTTATTTATATTTATGGACATGGACAGTATACACACATTTTCAATGGAGGGACTGAGAGCTCTCGGACTAAATCTAAAATATCTTTAACTGTGTTCCGAAGATAAATGAAGGTCTTACGGGTTTGGAACGACATGAGGGTGAGTTATTAATTACATAATTTTAATATTTGGGTGAACTAACCCTTTAAAGAAAGTATACCTGGGAGTTATTTGCACATTATTTCCAAAACATTTTATTTTGACTATAATTGTTTGTGTGAAGAAAAAAGAAATTTACGGTTCAAAGTTGCAGTATGGTACTGATCATTTTCTGGTAATCAAATTATGTAAAACTTGGCAAAATGTTTTTTTTTTTTTTTTTTTAGCATGTTACCATGCTTTTACCATAGACTGAAAAAAAAACTATGGATGTCATGTCTCCAATTCCTTCCACTATAGAAAAATGAACAAGTGATTCATTTGGAGCCTGAGTCTGCGCAGCAGAGATTCATTTGGAGCCGGAGTCTGCGCAGCAGTGATTCATTTGGAGCCGGAGTCTGCGCAGCAGTGATTCATTTGGAGCCTGAGTCTGCGCAGCAGTGATTCATTTGGAGCCTGAGTCTGCGCAGCAGTGATTCATTTGGAGCCTGAGTCTGCGCAGCAGTGATTCATTTGGAGCCTGAGTCTGCGCAGCAGTGATTCATTTGGAGCCTGAGTCTGCGCAGCAGTGATTCATTTGGAGCCTGAGTCTGCGCAGCAGTGATTCATTTGGAGCCTGAGTCTGCGCAGCAGTGATTCATTTGGAGCCTGAGTCTGCGCAGCAGTGATTCATTTGGAGCCTGAGTCTGCGCAGCAGTGATTCATTTGGAGCCTGAGTCTGCGCAGCAGTGATTCATTTGGAGCCTGAGTCTGCGCAGCAGTGATTCATTTGGAACCTGAGTCTGCCCAGCAGTGACTCATTTGAGCCTGAGTCTGCCCAGCAGTGACTCATTTGAGCCTGAGTCTGCCCAGCAGTGATTCATTTGAAGCTTGAGTCTGCGCAGCAGTGATTCATTTGGAGCCACAGTAGTGATTCATTTGGAGCCTGAGTCTGCGCAGCAGTGATTCATTTGGAGCCACAGTAGTGATTCATTTGGAGCCTGAGTCTGCGCAGCAGTGATTCGTTTTTGAGCCTGAGTCTGACAGTGATTCATTTGGAGCCTGAGTCTGCGCAGTAGTGATCGTGAAGTGGAGCCATGCTATCAAACTCCCACAGACCCGTCGAAACCTGGACACCATGGCCAATTTTATAGCATCAAATAACTAACTGAAAGCAAACTTAAGTTATTAGAAAAATGAACCCTTCAGCATATATCAGTATGATAAGAACTACCTACACCTCTTTTTGGCTCCCTTTCCATTCGTTTACATGAAGTGGGCAGAGTTCCTGGCCTATACTGCGACCAGCTACCAGATGGCGATCAACATGTTTTAGCTTCACTTTTCAAGCCGTGTGTGGCACACTTGATGGCTACGGTTTTCTGAGTGGTTTTTAGCACATATTCAGCAGCTATAGGGTTTTGTTAGGTGGTTAATGACTGGCCCAAGTCTTTTCGATATTCTGGTTCTTAGACATGGCTTGGGTCACTCCTTCAATGAAATCTATGAGGTTTTTACTCGTCTGCCAAGTGAAAATCATCTCACTGAGGGAAGAGTTTGTTTAATACTCTGCATTAGTGATTTAAACACAAACTGTGAGCGATGGGAAAAAATATGAAAATAGGTGGGCATTATTGTGCCATTGACAGTTCAGCAGGGATGTCATGATCTTTCTCTGTCTGTCACTCTTGCCCACACACTCGCCCCCAGCTGCTTGTGATTGGGCACTGAAGGTCAATGAAGGTGTTCTTGCATTGTACCAGACATAAGGGGGCTAATAACCGGGCAAATATTTGTGCATCTGCATGAGTGTGTGTGTGTGTGTGTGTGCATTGACATAAGTGTGTCTGCATGTAAATCGCTGTCACATAATCTGTGGTTAAAGCTCCAGCCAGTAATCCATTTCACACTTTGGGTTATTTTGTGACATCCACAATCTTAAAACACGCCAACGGCACGCCACCTAATCCTGCCAAAAAAAGCCACGCTATACAGGATCCACGCACTGTGGAAACATCGACATCACCATGGTAATCTGACACACGTCACTGCTTATATGTTTTGTTTTGTTCAGTACGGACAGTATCTCCGTTCTTATGAAGGCCCATACAGGTCAAAACTGTACAAAATAGATCGAGGCACAGCTGCATAGTTCTGGTCCTGGATGCTAAAGTTATTCGTTGAATATGCGACCTGTACGTGTTGACTTTAACTTGCTCCGACATGACAGTAGATGTCCAGTAGATATGGCAACACTAAATGTGCATCATTTACTTGCATTGTATTATGAATTGAGAAGTGTAAAGCTATTTCAAGGGACAATATCTTAATAAATATAGAGTTGTTTACAGTTTGGCCAGATAGCTTTAAAAATAAACAAAGGAATGCACATAAAAAAAAGTATAAAAAAATTACATTTTTATTACAATATGCAATATGTATGTGTGTGTATATATGTTGCGTATTGCAGCTTCAAACTCATAGCGAATGACCTTTATTTGTTAAATCCAGCCATGAAAGTTCACCAAAGCATCATCGACAGAACTGTCTTCTGCATATTAAAACTAGTCAATTAATGAAATCTGAATGCGAGCGTGAAGTTGCAAGCCAAAGAAGGAAGAAAGAGGATTTTCTGAGTAACTGTCAGCTTAACCATTAAAAACCGCAAACCCACGCGTGCCCTGTCAGCAGCCCTTCCCTGCAATGACAACACCCACTCTGAGCAGGGGGCCCCTATGCACACACACACACACACACACACACACTCAAACCAGGATGTGTTTGCACGTCACAGAGTGCCTATGTATATGTGCATATATACGTGGGAGGCCAAGTGTGTGTGGGTGTGTTTGAGTAGGAAGACATGCTTGACTCGCATCGGCAGAGCAAATTAAAGGAATATTAGTTTTATTTTTGTTTTGTTTTTCATTGCCACCCTCCCTTTTCTTTCTCGCTCCGTCTCTTTTTCCTCATGTTTTGCAGGTTTATGCTAGAGGTCACCTATTTCCAGAAAAGTATGGTGTGTGTGTGTGTATATATGTATCGTTATTTTGCTCTGCCAACATATATACAAGCACGCAATGTTTATTACAAGACTATGTGAATATAATAATGTGTGATTTGTTACTGGATCCTTTGCAAAAACATGTAAATGTTTCAAGCTAAGCATTCCACAAGTGTTATCTATATGAATGGAGATACTTTATATGCATTGTTTACTAGAGCAAGACAGACCTCAAGACTGAAACTGTTATAGCAAAACACAGAAAATCATCACATTCCCTTGAGAGCTGATACGCTTTGCAAAACCCCAGTAAAAGGATCCGTGATTGCAGGCAAGGTGCTGTCGCTTGTCATTTTTGTCACATAAGATGGGAAATGTCTTGGAAAAGCTTTAGATTAGAGGAACAGACCAACACGAAAGTAGGGGATGACAGCATGCACCACGCACTTCCTCCCAGGGGCTGTTCGCTGTGCCCAGCCTCCTTCCCAAAATAGCTCAGGCGAATGGGAGGCTGCTGTTGCGGCCCGCTATCTAAAGATCCAGTCTTTTAGATTCATGATTATGTTTCATTGTAATATGCAGCTTGCACATTTTTCACACTAGTGTAAGGGGGGGAAAACAAAGCATTATTTAAGTTTTATAGGTAGATTCTGCTGTGGTGTTGGTTTAGGTGTTTATTCAATGCTGTAAATGTACTGAGATGCATGAAGGGGAATGTATAGCAGTATACTAAAGTGGGTTTCAGGGGGGATTTTGCACTCAAGAGAGCATGAGTGAGTTTCCTGTGGGGTTTACTGTCCGGGGACGAGAAGAACTGTCACACAATGCATGAACGCCGTCTGCATTGTGAGTTGCGAAAAGTCTTGCAATATGTTGACATTACAGCATGCATTTCCGAAAACAAAAATGAAAGAGTCACACATTACGTGACATAGTAGCCTGGTAGCATTTATAACATACAGTGATTAAAATGTAAATATTTAATGTAAAGAAATATATTGGTAACACTTTACAATAAGTTTCAATTAGTTCATGTATTAATTAACATGAACAATCAATGAACAATACATTTATTACACTATTTATTAATCTTTGTTAATGCTAGTTAATACAAATACAGTTGTTCATTGTCAGTTCATGTTAATTCACAGCACATGAACTAATGTTTACAACTTACAAGCACAACTTTTGATTTTAATAATGCAGTAGTAAATGCTGAAATTAATGAACTAAGATTTACAAATGCTGTAGAAGTGGTGTCCATGCTTAGTTTATGTAAACTAAAGTAGTTAACTAATGTTAACCCAATTGTAAAGTGTTACCAAAATGGTTTACCTAAAAATGAAAATTTGCTGAAAATGTACTCGCCTCCAGGCGTACAAAGATGTAGAAGAGTTTGTTTCTTCATGGGAACAAATTCAGAGGAATGTAGCATTAAATCACTTGCTCACCAATGCATCCTTTGCAGTGAATGGGTGCCGTCAGAATGAAAAAGTATCAGTTGAATCAGGAGAGAAATATGCACAGATCAAGCACCATTTTAAACAGTTAAAACAGTTTATATACTTTTTCACCAGAGGAAGCGTCATATGGATTATTAACTCCTCTGTCTAGATGTGACTTTTAAAGTTAAAACGCCATAATGCTGGATTTATTACTTACAAATGTGCATCTTTTTTTTAACTGATAGACTGGAGTCATGTGGATAACTTGTAGATTATTGTGATGTTTTTATCAGCTGTTTGGACTCTCATTCTGACGGCACCCATTCACTGCAGAGGATCCATTGTAAGCAAGTGATTTAATGCTACATTTCTCCAAATTTGTTCTGATGAACAACATGAGGATGAGTCAAATTTCAGCAAAATTTCTTTTTTGGCTGAACTATTTCACTAAAACCCGTTTTATATTTTACATTTTGAAGTATTTATTAAGACCTGAACTAAAATGTACTTTTAAAAAGGTAAACATTTACTGTACTTAAAAAGTGTGAGAATTTTCCCGGGTTTCCCTTATTTGCGTATGAACATGGCCACCACAAAAAATACACGCATATGCTGTATACTAAACGCTGTGTGGGTTTGTGTTGAATAAAAAAAACACTGTATTACCGATTAATATTCCTCAATATGTCATCGCAAATGTGTGTTTGCAGTGTGCGACCGTTTGGTCTTCTCTCTCGGTATTCCGTCCCACGCGCGCAGCGTCGCCCACGCGAGGATTTGCGTCAAGCCGGCGCGTGGGGGTGAGATAGCAATGCAGCTTACATCGGAATATCCCCGCACAAGAGACAGATACACTCAGCGAGAGAGAGAGAGACAGCACCGATGAGCCTTCAACGCACTTTCTCTCCGTCGCGAGAGGCGGAGCGTTGCCTCGAGACCGCGGCGAGCACCGGGAGCAGTCGCGCGCACCAGATGCGAAAGAGAGGTACGTGAACCCGAGGACTAATATAAACATGTCATACATAGCTATTCAGATGGGGAAGTTAGACGGTCAAAGCGTGTTGATTTGAGCGAGTTGTGTATATAGATTTAATATCCGAGTTATTTGCATACACTGATTTCGTAGAGATTCCCAGGTGCTTGTGAAGCAATAGTTTTAAGATCTTCTCAGGTGAGTTTGCTGTAACCTGTCCATGATTTTGTGGAGCTGTGTTTGCAAGTGTGAACTTGTATGTGACAGCCTATTCTCAATTGCATTTAAATGTGGTGTAATGTTGAAAGATCCAGTCAAAAAGTTGCATTTGAGCAAGGCACTCAAACCCTGGTTGTGCCAAGTGGATTGTACCTGTAACAAATTTAACTCAAGTCACTTGGAATAAAAACATCTGCTAAATAAGCACTTAAAAGGAAAGTGTATAGGGTTTCAATGTAAAAAAATTATATAATATTTTTAACATTTATTTTTATGCGGATACAGGGTTTTGTTATCGAATTTGAGCTTTGAATGCACTGAAAGTTTGCATTTTTTGTGAATAAACATTATGTGACTGTCCGAATGGATATTATGTGTGTGTTTGTGTGTGTGTGTGTGTGTGTGTGTGTGTGTATATATATATATATATATATATATATATATATATATATATATATATATATATATATATATATTGATCAGACTTATCAATCTTTTTTTTCTTACTTTATCTTTTTACATTTTATTATTTTGTTGTTATACACTGTAGCGTTGTGCAGTCCGTATAATATATTCCCTCCGAAAAGTTTCGGCAGACCTTTTTTCCAAAATGAGTATCTTAATAATTATGGATGGATAAATGCTCTTCACTCTTAAAAATAAAGGGGTTTTTGCAGCAATGCCATAGAAGAACCATTTTAGGTTTCTCCAAAGAACCTTTCGGTAAACAGTTCCTTAAAAAAAAAAACCTAATGTAAAGAACATTGTAATAATTTGAGGAACTTTTTCCACTATAGAGAACCTATTGTACAATGGAAATGTTCCGTGGATTGTAAAAGGTTCTTCATCAAACCACTGATCCCACTAAAGAACCTTTATTTTTAAGAGTGATGTTGTCACTCTCTTTTGCAAACAAAAAATACATCTGCTTTACAAATGATTTTTACACAAAAACGTATGATTCTTTATTGGCATCGATGGTTCCATGAAGAACCTTTAACATCCATTAAACTTTTGCATTCTTGTAAAGGTTCTTTGTAGTGGGAAGAGGATCTTTAGATTGCTAAAATGTACTCTGGGTTCGGGCCAAATTCCAAACTCGGAGCACTCCCCTGGGACAGCGCACCAGATACACTTAACCTTTACTCTATTTATTATATGTAAGTGTGAACTCTTGGAAGAGTGTATAGAAAAGAACATTGCAACTGGAGACTAAATGTGGTGTGATATTCATAGTGTGAGTGTCCTGGGAAATAAATAACATTGGCGAGCATTGTTTCACGCTTGAAACATTTACTAGGAATGACGATGCTATGTTTTGCTCTGTGTTTGCATGTGTAGTCATGTCAGTGCTGCTGCCACGTTCCTTGGGTGAGCTGCAACTGTATCGGATCCTGCAGAAGGCAAACTTGCTTTGCTACTATGAAGCCTTCATCCAGCAGGGCGGCGACGATGTGCAACAGCTCTGTGAGGCCGGTGAGGAAGAGTTCCTCGAGATCATGGCCCTTGTCGGAATGGCGACCAAACCCCTTCACGTTCGGAGACTCCAGAAGGCTCTGCGGGATTGGGTCACCAACCCTTCCGTCTTCAACCAACCGTTGACGTCTCTTCCTGTTTGCAGTATACCAGTGTACAAGCTACCCGAAAGTTCCAACAGCAACGGGCAACAGAACCACCTTGCAGTTCCCAGGGCGTTATTACCCACAAGCCCCAGTCCTGGAAGACTGGATCTAAGCAGGGACGGCACGCCAGGGTGCTCCCCGCTGCAAGGGGCTAGCGAGACTCGTTTCTGGGGAAGCGAGAGCGAGCACAGCCTATCTCCATCTGGAGCCTGTTCTCCGTGTTCACCTCACGACACTCTCGATGCACTCGATTCTGCCGCCGTCCAGTGCGTGACGGAGTGCGTAGAGCGACTAGCCCAAACGTTGCCCAAGAGCGACCTCGCAGAAGTCAAAGAACAGATCCGCGCCAATAAGAAGCTCGGCAAGATGATCGGCCACATCTGCGAGATGAGCGAAGGCGATCCGCAGAAGGAGGCGGAGATTCGGAAATACAGCGCCATCTATGGGCGGTTCGATTCTAAGAGGCGGGACGGGCGGCAGCTTACGATGCATGAGGTTGGTTTGAATCTTCTGGTTAGATCGAATGATAAGATATCAATATTGTTAACTGTGGGGGTCAACAAAAATTGTTGTTCGTGACATTCTTAAAAATAAAGGTTTTATTAATATCTCTGGTTCCATTAAGAACTTTAAGAAACCTTTGCATTCCACAAACCGTGTCAGTAAAAAAATAGTTCTTTAAGAACGTTTCGATGGACGGTTCTTTGGGGAAAGAAAAATGGTTCTGCTATGGCTTTGCTGTGAAAACCACTTGTGGAACCTATATTTTAAATATTGAATGTTACTAAACAATTGATGTTTTCTTTGTCGTTTCATTTTATTGTGTAGCTAACGGTCAATGAAGCATCCGCTCAGCTGTGCATGAAAGATCTATCGCTGCTGACCCGAAGAGATGAACTTTTCTCACTGGCCAGGCAGATTTCACGCGAAGTTACATACAAATACTCGCGCAGGAGCAGCAGGTAAGACTAAATTCTTCTTAAAATCGTTTATTAACACTTTCTTATGTTGACATATTGAGGAATAGCTTGCTTTTGTATAAATAATGGCAAGGAATATTGGGCGAGGGAACTTCATGTTCTAAAGAGCGATTTTTGGACGACCTTGTAAACAAGATGATTCATTTTTTGTTCAATATCCTATGAGAACTTTTTTAAATGAGCTGTATAGAGTACATTAGCAATCGCAAACATCATATTACCAGACACTAATTCATGAAATTGTTACCAAGAATTGATTCATGGTCTCTATTTATTCATATAAGGAGCATCTGTTTGTACAGTAATTGCCATCTTTTTAGTACTTACACTAGTTTTACCGCAATGACTGTTTATGGGATTTCAAAATAAGTATAAAACTCAAAATACATCTTCATTTCAGGTCCCACTGCGGTGATGAAGAAGAACCATCTCCCAAGAGGATCAAATCTGAAGTAAGTTTAAACAAGTTCTGTAGATTCAGTTCATATTCATAAACCTCACTGTGACAGATTGCTCTATTTGCATGAGACGCCTCAGCTTCGCAATCATTTCGAGCTCCAGGTGCTTTCTCGGGACTTCTTTATTAGTTTTGCATTCTTGTAATGATATTTATTGCCAGCTGCCTTCCCATTGTGTCTGAATTAGCGCTGTGTTTGTGCGTGCACTCTCTCTGTTAATAATCTCAGGAGAGTAATTACTGTCATGATTCACTCCGAAATGTCGCGTTCACACAGCTTTTCCCATGAGCGAACATCTAAAAGTAAATTATATCATTGTTTTCGTAGCTCCGTGGGGCCTCTAAGTCAACAGCACCGTTGCAAACAAAGCTCTGAAGACGTTAAATTAAAACTGATCAATTTTAACTCGCTATTAAAAGCTTGTTTTTAACGGAAGTTGTTTTTGTGGGGTTCTCTGGATAAAGAAAAAGCTTAGTACACAAACGTGCAATCATTCATCCGCACAGGCGGAGAAGTACACAGTGGACTGAAACACATAATTGACATCATCCTGTGGGTACATAGTGAATTACCCACGCATGGCTGTGGCTGTCTCTGCCTATGTCTAACGTCATACGTGGACACGCACACACACACACACACACACACACACACACACACATATATGTGATGACCTCAAAGGAAAATGCGGAGGTTTTCAAGGGGTGACACAAAGTGTAGATTCTTTCAAAGGTGCCAACGGCCGATCTGTTAAAATAACATAAATAATGGTTAGAAACAAACAGGAACATTGCCATGACAGAGAACGATTGTTGATGATAAAAGTGTTTTTAAGTCCTTTTAAGTCCTTTTAAGTTTTTAAGTATGTTTTTTTACCACGTTAAAAATTACCACATAATATTTGTGCATTTAAGAACTAAAAAAATGTAAATTAAATAGCTAAAAGTATTCTAATATATATATATATATATATATGTATTTTAATATATATATATAAAAGCTTTACTATTGTGTACTTATATTTGAGGTCAGGGTGTTTTATAGTTTTAAAATGGTTTTATGAACAATTGAATAATTGTTATTCAGGATTTTTTTGCGTATTTGTTAAATACTAAATTTAAATTCAAAAATAAAATACAATATTTATTTACTGAATTACTGAATCTTTTATATTTGAGGTCAATAAGCGTTGTGGTTTTAAAAATGGGTTTATGAACAGTTTACTCACAAAAATTGTTCTTTAGGATTTTATGCATCCAAAACAAAAAAAAGTGAATTTTTTTTAATAATTAATTTTATTTTTTAAATAAAGTACTATATTTACTTAGCTTTACTATTTTCTTTATATTTGATGTCCGTGACCTTTGGTTTTAAATGGTTTTGTGATCAGTTTCCACAAAAATTGTTTGTCAGGAGGAGAAGTTTAAAAATAAATTTAAAAAAAAAAATGTAAATACTTCAGCTTTATTATAACTCTTATATTTGTGCTGTATGTATTCATACAACACATTTAATATACTGATTAGGAAGATCAAGAACCTCTTTGCTTGAGTAATTGCACATTTTTGGGTTCAGAGAGAGGACAGAAAATGGTCATGAACTAAATAATGAATATTTTTAGTGCGAAAAACCTTGATTGAGATTATATGTAGAGTTTTAGGGAGAAAGAGTAAATGCTACAAAAGTGTAAAATATGATTATTTGGATGGTTCATCTCACAAGCAGCATGATTTGCCTCCTCGGGGACTGTGGACTACAGATGTGATGACTCAGTTTGTGCTAACAGCTTTCTCCATTTGTGCAAATGTCATGGTTGCACTAGAGATGCAATTAAATGAATCCACCATGGAGACATAAAACTCTCTCACTTCTGTCTTGGTGAATGTTTTTGAAAGTTGTCCATGAGCTCATCCCTCCCTTTCACTTTTTCTCACTTTCTCGTAGGATGGTGTCTACGATCTACAGGAGGCTCTTCACGTTCTTCATACGCGTCAGGAGACGGTGAGAGAGCAGCTCGCTATCGCCAAATCTAAAGGAGAGGAGACCATCAGACATAGTCTACAGGTATTTTGAGTGCTGTACCACAAAATGAATATTTGTTTGTCTGAAGGTTAGTTTCAACAAAGTTTGAACTTTTTTATTTTTTCAGAAGAATATTGTTTTAATGTGGTTTAAAAATGTTTTAAAACTTTATTTCAAATTTGTTTGGACTTCATTTGAATGTTTTTTAAACAATTTTTAAAATGTGTTTTTTTTGTTGCTTGAACTATATTTGAAAACAATGTATGTTTGAATGTTTAAAGTTTTATTTGAACGTTTCAAACTTGTTAAGTTAGTTTCTAAACGTTTTTTTCATCGAACTGTTTTAACATTTGAAAATGTTTTTTTTATTATTATTATTATTATTTCATATGTAGTTTCACTTTGAACCTATTTCAAATTCATTTGAACTACAATTAATTTTCTTTAAACTATGTTTGGAAACAATGTCTGTTAGCATTTCAAGTTTAGTTTGAAAGTTGGTTTCAGTTATTTGAACTTTGTTTTAAAGTTTTTTGAAAATATTTGTTGCTTTTTTCCAAAATAATTTTGTTCAAATGTTGTTTCAGAGAACTTTGAACGTTTATTTCATACTTGTTTAAACTTAGATAAAATTTAGTTTCAAAGTTGCTAAGCCTGTGATTTTAATGTTTTAAGTTTTGTTTGAAAGTTACTTTCAAAACTATTTGATAAAACTATTGTTGTTTAAAAAAGCTTTTTTCATCAGAATTTACTTTGAACTTTGTTTGAAAGAGCTTTTAAGTTTGTTTCAAACTAGTTCAAATTTACTTTTAAACAATCTTGTTTAAATCTTGTTTAAAAATTAGCTTGAACAACAGTATATTTATAAATATTCTGGTTTAAAGTTACTTTCAAAGTTGTTTGAACTTTTTTTGTTTGAATTGTTAGTTTGAACGTCTGTTTCTAAGTTGTTTGAAAACTTTTTGTAAACACTTTTTTTCCACATTCAGGTACAGCTGGACTCTCTGTTGGCCAAACAGGTGGAGCTCTTGCGTGACGCTGCTGTCCAAGAGAGACTGAAATCGTTGGACTGGCGGATTCCAACTGTGGCACTGAAATACCTCGCTCCCACTGCTCAACACTGCAACAGCGGCCTTTCACATCTCTCTGGTACATTTCTCCTCTTACCGTAAATTAGCATTTTTTGGAATTGTTTATATCAGTAGTTGAGTTTATGCAACTTTCTATCCTTAATTACAGGTGAGAGACCCCTAAACTTGCGTCTGAGCGATGTGCCGCTGGGCAGGCAATTAGCCAATGAGCTCAAACGACATCACAAACAGAACGCAGAGGAACGACATCATAATCAACAAACCTCTGAAGATAGAATGACGGAATCCATAGGTTAGTTCTCACAACCAGACTCTAACAGACACTTCACAACTTTGAGTTGACAAACACTCTTACATGAAGCTATAAAACGAAAATGCCACATAATTAATGCAAATAATAAACATGAAGCTATAAAACGAAAATGCCACATAATAAATGCAAATAATAATAGTGCACACTTTGAAAAAAATAAACAATCTAAAAAGTGTTCTGTCTGATGTCATAGGAGAACCTTTTGAAGTCTCTAGTTCTTTTGAAAACATTCTATTTACAGTTTCTTCGAAAAACCTAGAATGCGAATAACATTTAATGTAACATCAAGAACTTTAAGTTTTGTTCCCGAAATCTAGTTTGAAATAAACGTATCAAAAATTCAGTTGATCAGAATTGACAGTAAAGATTTTTACATTGTGTCCAAAGATTTCTGTTTCAAATGTTGTTGTTTTAAACTTTCTATTCATCAGGGAATTAAAATTTTTTATTATGGTTCCCGCAAAAATATTAAGCATCACAACTGTTTTCAGCATTTTTAAAAATCATAAGAAATGAGCATATTAAAATGATTTCTGAAAGACAACGTGACTCTGAAGACTGGAGTAATAATGAGGAAAATTCAGCTTTGTATCACAAGAATAAATTATGCTGTAAAATATTTTCAAATAGAAAACCATTATTTTAAATTGTAATAATATTTCACAGTTTTTAAATTTCTTTACTGCATGTTTGATCAAATAAATGTGCCTATAGTGAGCAAAAGAGACTTTTTTAAAAACATAAAACAATCTTACCAACCCCAAACCTGTGAAAATATTTTGTATTCAATTATTTCTGCATTCATATGTCATTCACAAGTCATCTAAATATATAAAGATAAAGCACATATTCTACTTTAGTCTAGTTTTACTCTAGTCAAAATGCATTCTGGGATTGTCACACTATCTGCAAAGGATACAGTGCATGTGGTTCTGCCTTCAAATTTGTCCAAAAGGTGGTATCTCTAAAGGCAGCGTAATTTTGCCGCCTACCTTTTGGAACAGCCTTCAAATGCTGCCTGGGTAGAGCGTTAATCTTTAAAGAACCAGCGGAGAAATGTTGTACAGATTAATATTGCTCTTGTTGGTCCTTGTTTGTGCATGTATGTTTTAGCCTGGATTGCCACAGGTTTATCTCAGTATCATGTTGGCACATTGACACCTACACCACTCCGTTAAACTCTGATGTGTCAACGTAACGCACATATCAGCAGGGCTTCAGAGAACTTTTGGTAATATATGCAATCTCTTGCATGCAAATGTCCTCGATGAAGGTAGCACTTTCTCTCTGAAACTCCTACCTGCCTGTGCAAGCTGCGTTAGTACACTGCGAGTAGGAGAGGAAGGGGGTGTGGATTTACTCGTCTTTTTGACGTTTTGGGTTTTTTCTTCCGCCCCATTGTGGGCAGAGCCTGATGTCAATCAGTGTCATTTACTGATCACACTGGTCTTTTGAACTGATTTGAATATCTGAAAAATACGTTTAATACCCTCCCCTGTCAATTTGGTGACATAGATTTGAAACACTAAAAAGTACCATACTTTATTTTGGCGTAAGCGCTTGCGCTATGTGTTTGTTTACTGGCAATGGCTGAAATGTGTAGAAAATTCCAGCATGCTGAAACTGTTATGATATGAGAACTGATTTGATAATTGATTGCACTTTCACTCTTGTTAAATAGTTACTAAAACCACACAATGCACCAGAAAAGTGCATGTAGAAATGATTATTATATTCAAAAATTGCTAGTAAATATCACAAATAATTACAAATAAATGCCAATTAACACACTGAGTTAAACATGAGATTTTGAAGTAGAAAGAAAAGTATTTACTTGTAAAGCATTCTCTGTTATGTTTTGTTGTTGTTGTTGTAGTTAATAGTTGTAGGAATCGTAGGAATAGTTCACACAAAAATGAACATCTGCTGAAAATGTGTTTCTTCATCAGAACAGATTTGGAGAAATTTAGTATTGCATCACTTGCTCACCAATGGATCCTCTGCAGTGAATGGGTGCCGTCGGATGGGAGTCCAAACAGCTGATTAAAAACAACACAATAATCCAAACCACTCCAGTCCATCAGTGTCTTCTGAAGCAAAAAGCTGCATGTTTGTAAGAAAGAAACCCATCATTAGGACGTTTTTAAATTTTAAACCCGCTAAACATTCAGTTCCTCGATCCAGTAATATTGTTTTATCCAGTGAAAAAGCAAATTTTCTGAATCAGGAGAGAAATATGCACAGTTCATTTACAAAAGAAAACAGCAAAAAAAACAGCTTTAAACAAACAGGTCAGGGATTTTGATGAGAGAGGACTACGGGGGATGGACTTTTTCACTGGAGGAAGCGTTATTATGGATTATGGAGCTTTTCGATTTTTTTTATTTTAAGTTAAAACGACGTAATGATGGATTCGTTTTTTTACAAATATGCAGCTTTTCGCTTCACAAGTCATTAACTGATGGACTGGAGTTGTTTGGGTCACTTGTGGATTATTGTGATGTTTTTATCATCTGTTTGGACTATCGTTCTGACGGCACCCATTCACTGCAAAGGATCCATTGGTAAACAAGTGATGTAATGCTACATTTTGCTTGATTTGCATATCGCCTCATTCTATAACTCAAGTTTGAAGAAAAGATTTGAAAAGTTTCCACATGATCGAACATGTTTCTTGAAACTTGGTTCCGCGTTTCTTTTTTCCCATTTAATTTGTGTGCAAGCTAACCAATACATTTGAAAATTGAATTGAATTTGACACTTGTACATTTCAGAAAATGGGTCTCAGAAGGAGCCAAGGCTTCTGGAAAAGAAGACCATCAAATCAGAACCAGAGGACTCCAGATAACATCTTGAGCCTCAAAGTCAAACCGGCGTTTTGTTTGCTCAGTGGATTTAGTACTGAAACTGTGTGGCCTTAACTAACTGTAAATGCCTAGAGATCCATTTATTTTGATTTGTAATTCTTAAGAATTATTTTAATTTCTTATTTTAGAGCAAAAAACATGAATGTCTTTCAGTCGGTGTACACAGAAATTGTCTAGGAGTGTATTTGTGCATTTTTGCACATGATCTGTGTTTGTTTATTTGATTGCACGTCTTATTCGTAACTATTTTTATTTAAGCTATTCGTTATTCAACGGAAATACTGGAGTTTTGTACAAAACGGTTGTGTTGTCCTTAGATTGGTTGATTAGGTTAAATGATGACATTCATCTGTTCGTATCGGTTTGTCGTTGAGGATGAACTAGACGTTAAAGAATACCGAATATGTAGAATTAGCTTTGCGTGTTTTTGTGATTGCGTCAGTTTCGATGTTAGTATTAAGAAGAAAAGTTTATTGTGTATTTGTTATCAGCATCTCTAGCCTTATTCTTTGCGTGTTGTGTATCTCGCTGTCGTTAAGCGTTAACTGTTACATTGTGATTCTTCTGAAGAAAAAAATTATTCGTTAGTTATCTGTGCTTATCTGTCATTCTGGTCTTTTCTATGTACATTTGTTGTGTTTTTCATTCTTTATCTTGTCTTTGTGGAATTGTACTACAAATAAAACCAAACTTCTCTGTGATTGTTCATTATATGTTTGTTTTCTTAGTTATTTTCTTAGCCTATATATGACATGTATATATGACATATATATATATGACATGAGAGAAAAAATTATATTTCAGTGCTTTTGTGTTTCCCTGAGAAACTTTGCATTCATTCGAACTACTTTAGTGATGGGAGGAAACTATATTTAAGTGCTTTTGAGAACAAAGCAAAGCCAGATGCAGTAGTTTTGCAAAAGTAAACAAAAACAGCAAATAATAATTATAATATATTTAATCCAATAAATAATAAAATGTTTAAATGCTAAATATGAAAATATATATTTGATATATACTTTATTATTAATTATAATTCTGTATTAAATATTTTACATATAATACATCAATAAACAAAAGCAGCAAATAATTGTAATGTATTTACAATAAATAATAAAATATAAGACATTATTGTATTACTAATTATTCAATATCTAATATTTTACAGCATATTTTACTGCAAATATATATTTGATCTAATAAAATATAAATACAAAATAAATATGAATGTTTATTTTACTAATAATAATGGTGTATAAAATATTACTAAATATAAAAATATTTACTTTTTTATAAATTATAATTCTGTATTTAATATCTCACATATAATACAGCAATAAACAAAAGCAGCAAATAATTGTAATAATATTTACAATAAATTATACAATATAAGAATATTGTATTACTAATGATTCAATATCTAATATTTTACAACATTCAGATATTTTACTGCAAATATATTTGATCTAATAAAAATATAAACACAAAATAAATATAAACATTTATTTTCTTATAAATATAAATATTTATTATATTTATACATAAAATAAATATATTCATTTAATAAATATAAATATTTATTTTTAATAATAATTATTATTGACGATAATTCCATTCATGTTTGTGTGTAAGATAGATAGATAGATAGATAGATAAAATAATAATCAAATAAAAACTAACAACTTAAAACTTTATTTATAGAGGTGGCCTGAAAAACAGTTCTTAATCTGGAAGCAGCCCATAAAATCAAGCTGATCCGAGCAGCTGTTCTGTTTATGTCACACTCATACGTTAATGCTAAAAAAAATGCGCCCACGCTTCACACACACACACGTTATGCGCGTTCATCAGTCTCTTAGATCTACAGAAGCCCTACACGGGTGTTCCTCAGGAGAAACGTCACTAGCACCTACAGAAGCCCCGTGTGTGCGCGTGTGTGTGAGCGGATAGATCACTGTGTGACCCAGATGTGTGGGCGGTGCTTGAATGTGGGCGGAAACATTGCGAACAGCCAGCACTCGGCTACAAGCTTCGTCTTGATGGAAGTGGGATAAGACGCACTTATGCAGAGCTTGGCTTCTTTTGGTTAAAGATTCGTGCTTTAGAAAATACAGTAATAATATGTACGTGACATATATAAGCTCTCCATTAAGAGGTAGGAGGGGGAAAAAAGGTTAATGAAGGTTTCTTGAACTTTATTTTGGTTTGACAGTAGTGCAGGCTTTCCCTCGAGGGCTGGGGTTAACCGTGAGCATGTGTTTCCTGATATCTGACACTGTATATCTGGTATCTGTGGGATGGTGGAGGAAACACAGGGTTTGTGAGAGTGGGTCAGTGAGTTAGAGATGCCTTATTTAAGATATACTACTTTTAAAATCCACTTGAATTATCTCGTGCATTAAAAATGATTACTTTTATTATCATTATAATATTATTCATATAAATAATATAAAGAAATGATCAAAAACAAAAAATAATCATTATAATATTATACAAAATATACTAAATAATAAAACAAACAATATTTACATTATTTTTCAAATATAACATTAATATATATATATATATATATATATATATATATATATATATATATATATATATATAATTGTAAATACCGTGTGTGTGTGTGTGTGTGTGTGTGTGTGTGTCAAATATAACATTTATATATATATACATATATATATATATATATATATATAATTGTAAATACTGTGTGTGTGTGTATGTATATATATATATATATATATATATATATATATATATTATAAAAAATATTTTTACTTGCAATGTAATAGTGTATTAAATGTATAGTAAAATGCTAAATATTTAGCTTATAGATTAGTTATATTTTATTTATTATGTAATTATTTAAATTTATTATTTATTTATTTATTTTTGAATATGCTTAAAACCCTTTTAATGTTAGAAATGGAAACGTAATCATCTATAAATAATTATTTTGTATAGCCCAGTTAGAACCCGTGTTGTTTTCATTTTGTCTACAGAAACATTTCTTTTCTAGTTAGAAAAAAAAGGTCAAATTCTGTCACTTTCTAAATTGCCCACAAGGTGGCAAGACAGCCCAAGATATTAGCACGCTTTCCTAAAAGAGAAATATTGTAATTGTTCAGTGCATATATTTAAGATAAGTAATAGCATCTAATTACATTACATATTTGTTGTGTTCATATGCTAATAATATATATTATAATGTGTGTGTGTGTGTGTGTGTGTGTGTGTGTGTGTGTGTGTGTGTGTGTGTGTGTGTGTGAGTACCTACTAAACCATATTTTGGGGACAAATTTGTACCCAAAAAGTGAGCTAAACCTGACAAAATCTCTAAAAACCTCGGTTTGTATATATATATATATATATATATATATATATATATTCAATTGTAAAAATGCAGAACGTTTTCTCTAAATTTAGGGGTGATTTATACAGTATAAAAACCGTTACGCCTATGGAATGTCCCATTTAGCTAGGTAAATATGTTTGTATATGTGTGTGGTCTTGATTTTCTATCCCTGTGGGGACTTATGAATGCACACCAACTAAAAATGCAGAAAGTTTTGTGTGAGCGGTAGGTTTAGGTGTAGGGCGATGAAATATAGAATAGTTTGTACAGAATAAAAACCATTACACCTAGAGTCCCCACAAGGACAGCAAACCAGACAGAGCAGGCTTTCACAAGGGTTTCATATCCACATTCTTCAGTCTAACCCTACAGTTTTACATCACGTGACATCCAGTGTTTACATTAGCTTTTATAATGCTCATAACAGCAGGGCGGTCATCCGGTGAGTAGCAGTCTGCATCCATAGGTGCCCTTCACAGTCAATATCATGCAATGAACTGGCAGCATGACTGTCATTATTATATTGTATATTGTATCACAAATGTTCAAACTGCTTTCAGACCAACGGTTATAATCATTTAATAGCTCAAACTTCCTGCATTTGAAGGTCAGGGCATCTTTGAGCATACTATTAATTATTTCTGAACTCATTTAAGAAATGCCATAACTGGAGCATTACATGAATATATTAAAAATAGCATAATGTTACTGGCATACTCTTTCTGTTTCTGCATGTCTGTCATACTGTGCACAGTGTGTGAATACTGCATCCCACAATGCAATGTGCTCAGCTTGACATTTTTTTTCCAGTGATAAATGAACCCGCTGTCGATTTTTTTTTTCATTGTAGTGACGTATTTCTATCTGAAACGGAATGTTGAAATGAGGGCGTTGTTTTATGTTTGCGCTCCTCCTCTCTGTCTCTCACTCATAGCAATCTGTTGGAGGGGTGTGTTAAAGGAAATATTTCATATCTAAGGATATTAATTTAATTTTTTTATTTAATTTTAATTTATTCTGCCCATGCCGTCACACTGACGTCATCAGAAAAGAATGCCATTCCAGAGCGGAAGTAAATGTTCAGATTTTGATAAAAGATAGATTTTGTGCGCTAGTTACGTAAATAGTAAATTTCATGATTTCATGCGGACTTTAAAATACTACTACCTACTATTCCTATAATAAATATTAATAACCGGTATTATTATTTTTATATTAATATGCTGAAACATTATTTGCATTTGCAATCCAAAACAAATGGATCAAAAAATATAAAAATTAATAATGTCAATGAAATGGTGACATGTATTAGTAATTAGTAACAAATTATTAGTAAATGAAATTATTATTAATATATTTTCATGCTTATATATATATATAGCCTAGGCCAGTGGTTCCCAGACTTTTTCGGCCGGGCCCTGCGACTTTCAAAAAAAATTAAAAATTAAAAAATAAATAAAATATTTATTTATTTATTTATTCTGGAGAAATACTGATGGCAGGCAGCCAAAGAGAACGATGTCAAACCTGTCACTCCTATAGACACACCCTCACATTAACTTGAACTATTTAAAAAAAAAAAAAAATTGATGCAAAGTGATATAATACAAAGTATAGTATTATAAATGTACTTTTTTTATGAGTCATTATTATAATATAATGTGCAAACTGCTCTCGCACCAACGATTATAATCAGAGCTGGCTCAAACTATTACAAAAAAACGGAGACAAAAAAAAACTTTTTTTTAATATATATTCTGTTGTTATCTGTTATTGCTTGCGTATTGTTTTAAGGATTAATAAAATAAAAAAAAAAGGATACAAAAAAAAACTGGAGGATTTGCGACGCATTGAAATGCGTCATTACGCGCAGGAAGGTCATTGGCGTCATAATGATGATTGAAGTCCGTCTAACCCAATCACCGTTTGCTCTGACGTCACTCCGACCAATGGACTGCGAGCACCGCTTCAGTGGGCGGATTCGATTCTGTCCTGTGAATTCGCACCGAGAAACGAGGGAAGTAACGTTAACCGGCAAGGCTCTCTAAAACAAGCGACATTCTCATAACCCACGGTGTTATATTACTAGCGTTATTATCGGAAATCATTCTGTTTGGGCTGTCAAATTTGAAATGTTACAGCTTAGGTTCTCGAGGTCGTTAAAGGAGTTTTACAAACCCAGTCTAAGGCGCCTATGGAGAAATAGTTCAGATAATACAGCAGCCGCCGGAGGAGGATGCACGCCTCCATTCAGACGATCCCTGTGCACGCAGACAGATGGGTCCAACGAGAAGTGAGTAGAGCCGAAAACATGCCTGACAGAGGGGGGTTGATAAAACAGCTCCATTAATGATAGCAGGTTTCCTTTCACTTTAAACCTGGGTGGATTTCATTCAATCATATGGGGGCCCCGCATTCCCTACACACGATTCCAAGGCCTACTGTAATTCACGAGGATGGATGTGGGGATCTGTCTGGTATATTTATAGCTTTAGATATTTTAGATAAACTATAAGGTGGTCAAGATCTTTAGGACAAAGAGAGTGCACAAAGAGAAAGAGCTTCTGCAATGGATGGGGGGCCAAATTAATAATGGGATTATTTAAATAAATAAAAATTATATAATAAAAAATTCGGAAATCGGAAACGTTGGGCTTTTAAGGGTGGGTTTGATACATTTGAAGCATTTTTTAAATTTAAAATTGCTTCTCTTGGTATGAATCAGGATAATGGAAATTTGGAATGTTCTAGAATCTTTCAGCTTAAAAAAAATAAATAATAATATTTGAGAAGACACATTTTTTTGATCGACCTGTATTGACTATTCTATTTTTAAAACAAAAAATTATAATAAAATTAAAATTATAATGTTAAATATAATATATAATGTTTTATTAAAAATATTTACATTTGTATGTGTGTATGTGTGTGTGTAATAATATATATATATTATTACACACACACATACATGTAATGTAAAATCAGTAGTCACAGTTAATACTGTAAAATTACTGATCAATTTGAAATCACTCAATCTGAATCAGGCTCTTTAAATCGTTCAGGTTCAGATGGGGTTATTGAGTTTTGAAGCATGTTAGTTCCCGTACAGCCAGATCAGCCACTTCCTCTTCCTGTAATGACTGTATTCAAAGCTCGGAAGTGTCGAAACTGGGCTTTGTTCGGAAAAGTACTTTGAGTGTGCAGTGAACGTGTCAGCCTGTGCTGTCATTTTTTTTTGCATTGCTCTCGTTCATTCGGTATGCATGAGTGTTTGTCCTTGGAGAGAGGTTGACCTTTCTCTCCATCGGTCTGCCAGTGTGCATGTTCCAGACTGTAGTAAACTGCCCTGTCTGCTACCTACAACACCTTCTACGACTGAATTTGGAACACTGTATAACAAATATCTGTCATACAAGTAGCACACAGGACATACGATTCACAATTGAATGAAAAAAATTGAATAAAATAAAATAATCCCATTTTTACATTTAATCTCCAGAACACTCCAGCAACCACATGGCACCACACAGGCAACCAATCAGAGCAGCCTAGCAATATATGGGTGAATTATTGTTATTTTTTAAAATGTTGATTATCTATCAGTTTAGAAATCCAAATTTCAAATAAACTCAAGCATAGAAATATTATAACATTTATTGTTGCACGGCAAAAACGGCTGAAAATGTTAGCCAAAATTTCACTAATTTTGCTGCACTTACAGCTTAGCTTACAAAAAGATTCAATAAAATCCCCTTCTGAAGGCCATTTCACACCAATGATAAACTGTACTGATAACTAAAACTATAAAGTTTTAATGATCGCTGTCATTTTATTGGAAAACGAAAGTCAACATCAATTATAACAATAATGGGGCAGAGAAACAATATCGTTTGAATGATTCTTTCTTGCCGATGAACAAAAACGTTGACATCCAATCAGAATCCACCGAACTCGCACATTAAAATCTGCAGAGAGAGACTATAATAAATCAAATAAAAAAACATTATCGTTGTTTAATGTGGGTGCTAATATAATCAATATCATTATATTTATATCGGTTATAATCGTTATATCGGTTTCCAGTTGATCATTAAAAAATATGCTTTTTAGATATCAGTCATTTGAACAATATATTGTGCGTATTTCATTTTCATAATAAACAATGATTTATATACTAATAATTAATAAATGCAAATTTAACTTAGTTAAGTGGTTTTGGTTGGTCTCAACGCAAACCCTGTGAATACTAAAGGGAGTGTAAAATGAATCACCAAAGACTCGCTGATATCCGAGGTTTATCTGACGTGACGGCACCAGCTGACATTTGCGTCTGTCTGTGTGTGTGTGTGTGTGTGTGTGTGTGTGTGTCACGCTGGCATCTCTGCATGCATTGCTGCATTGACATTGTGCCAGTTTGTGCTCACCATCTTAAGCCAAATGAATCTTGCGAAGATTGATTTTAAATAGTCATTTTTTTTGTATAGTGGGATATTTGCATACCACAGTATTTTTCAGTTTGTGTTAGCTGGTTCATTTTCTGGTGCTTTATTCGCTGCAGGCCAAAATATGTTGCACTGGCTCTATTAGCATGCGATTCTGTGTGAGCGTCAGCTGTTTTGCTGGTTGTTTGACCAATTCCTGTTGAAGTGGAAGAAGGTAATGGAGATATTGTTACAGAATTGTTTCACTTACACATGTTCACACACGCACACACACAGCTGTCCCCGCAAGGATGTTTTGACATGCTTTGCAATTCTTCTGGAGGCATTTTCAGACATTTCACCACATAAACATACAACCTTCTCTCCCAAATACACATATTACACACGTAGCCTATGTCTGTTTCTCTAATTGTTTACCTTTGCTGCCACACAGACACACTATTCCTTAAATATTCACAGGAAATAACATTGCACTAATTGTTTATACATTTTAGAAGCAACCCGGTGGGGATGCCACATAACTCATCCCATCATTGTGTTTATTTAGCGGTGACATCAAGTGGATTATTTCCAGTGTGTCTGTGTGTAAAAATATCGGCATCGGAGCGTACATTTGGCGTGGTGCATTAGCGAGGATCAGAACTTGAGACCTTGCTAGGAAATGAAGGATTATCGCTCCTTTGGGACGGGAGGGGTGGCTGTTCTCGTCAGGTTAGGTGTCCTAGTTTAATGCCTGACCAGGTCATCAGCGCTGGCTGTGTTTGTACACAATAGTGTGTGTCTAGCTTTTTATCAATAGTCTGGACCAGTGTTGTGGTAAAGCATTACTAGTTACGTAATCAGATTACTTTTTTTTCAAGTAACTAGTAAAGTAATGTATTACTTTTACATGATATACAACAATATCCACTGACATGTCTGTCCCTGTGTTGAGAGAAATGGGGAGTGAGCTGAGGCTTATTCATTTCACTTTTGGTGTGAAAGGGCCAGTTGCCAAATATATGACCTTTTGGTATTTTGTTATTAAATATAAACAAGCAAGCCCGGCCCAGGTCATGAAAAAGTAATGCAAAAGTAACAAAATTCATTACTGACCATTAGGGCTCCACAATTAATCGGATGTCAAATCGCGTTTACAGTTATGGATGTCACGATTACTTTCTACATGTTACCTTAAGGGTTTTTCCATTATTTTAATTTGAGTTTAAGTATAACGTTATAATACCATTCATATTCATAAACCAATCCAATGTATATTTCACATTTGAGGCTGATAACTGTCACCCCGTCCCGAATACGGGACGCCTACGTTGACTATACCATATTACAATCAAATCTTATCTAATCTAGACAAACTATATATTGTTGGAAAGGTCTAAGACTCCCAAATATATATTTTACCAAAAAAAAAAGCCATATTGTAATGCATTACTTAATTTTTTTTTTTTTTTTATGTGAGTTTGCGGTGGCCGATCCTATCTTAGGCTATGGAACAGTCTTCCCTCATCTGTGAACCTGTGTCTTCCGAATGTGATTTTATATTTAAGTGACAATCTTATCTTGTGTTGTGTTTATTTGTGCTTTATAAAGCAATGAAAAGTAACTTTCCCCAGCACTGGTCTGGACTGTAGGCTGAAGTCTCCAAAACTGATTTATCAACCAAAATTTGAATGTTTTGAGATTAATTCTCCCTCTGTGTCATTTCCCAAAGCTATAAAAAATGGTATAATTAGTAGTATCATTAACATTTTTGTTTTATAATTTGATTTTGTGTTATTAAACTATTATCTCTATTTTAATTAAATCAAAGGTCAGTTTGTTTTTAGAGCCTGCATAAATAATACATATGCATTTCTATGTGTTTATTTATTTTTCCAGTGTTTTATATGTCTGGATGTCTCATTCATTTCTGTTTTTTCTTTCTCTCTCTCTCTTTCTCTTGGTTGTCTGCATACTTTGCGTTTGTTGTGTAAGTATCTGGTTCATTTTATTTGTTGTATTTTTTTTTTTCATCCAGTTATTCCTTACTAAACGCTAAGCTTGGTTTTCCCCACTGAAGAACATTCCCATTCCGTGATCTAGAACCAAATGTATCATCTCAAAATGGCATCACAAAGGCCTTTGGTGGCCATTGTTTAAACCGACAATGGATTTAGAACAGTATTTTTCCACCAACTTAAATAATCTCCAGACATTTAAGTTAATTTCTGGATGGTTTGTGACCTGTTAACACAACATTTGACGCTTTTACCCAAAGAGTTCTTCAATGCCTGTATTGTGTAGCTATCCCAGAATGCCATCCATTGTTGGTTTAAACTTTTGAATCAAGTGTAGGAAGTCCTTGGAAGTTTTGTTCCCAAATGCTTTACTTAGCTCCTGCTTAACATTTATCTTTCACAAACCGGAATGATGTTAAATAACCCCCTTTTCTAACAGACTAACCTTTTTTTCCGAGAAAAAAAGAAGTTTCAGATGATCTCACAGTGTCAGTCAGGGGTAAAACGCATTTTCCTTTCACTTTTGCGCAAATATGCTTATGTTGATGTGATCTAGCTAACTAACAATTAATCACTTTAACTCAATTCTAAAATCTTCCTTGACAGTTTAACATTTTTTTTAAACTGACTAAGGATGACGCTAATAGCACCCCTAATGGTAGAATATGAGAATGCAACTTTTACTTGCATCGAGTATATTTGGGGTTTTTGACAATTGAAATTGGTTTAATTCAAAAACACCTTTGTTGCCAATATGAAACCTACTGACTGGCATTTTGAGAGTAATAATTCTGAGACTAAAATGGCATGAAATTTGAGTACGACATCTGCTGCAGCTGATAAACCCTTTTTGTTGAGTATACGGTCTATTTTTGTTTTCTGTCTGCTTACTGGATTCTCTGTGTATCCGTTCACATCACAGGAGAAGGAAAGCAGGCATTTTGCCCAGCCTGGAAGATCTGCTGTTTTACACCATTGCAGAGGGCCAGGAGAAAATTCCAGCTCACAAATTTACTACGGTAAAACCAAACACCAGCAAGGCCATTGCTACCGTATATCTCTTATAACACATGTCTTGGTTTATAGACCAGGTAGTTGTTTCAGTTTTCAGTTTGTTGTAAGTTTAGGCTAATTGTTGTTGTTTTTCAGGCACTGAAATCCACAGGTCTGCTTACTGGAGACCCTCGTCTTAAGGAGTGTATGGAGATGTTAAAAGTCACCATGAAGACCACATCAGATGGCGCTCTGGATCGACATCTCTTCAAAAAGTAAATAATGGGCTGTATTAAACATTTTTACTGTTTTTTTTTTTTTATATAAGAATATATATTTTTTTAGTCTTGTTTAGTTTTTTAGTTCCTGGATGATTTTTGAGCATCCATTTATTTAACATATTTAGTATATAATATAAAGTATATAAATAATGCAGTTTCACTAAGAAAATACATAGAAATGGCTTAAGGCCCCAAAATGGTATCATATCAGGTTTATTATTATCGTTTCTAAAATTAAAACTATCAAAAAAAAAAAGAAAAAGAAATGCATATATATATATATATATATATATATATATATATATATATATATATATATATATATATATATATATATATATATATATATATAATATTAAAAAAAAAAAATTCTTTACAGGGAAAAAATATTTAGTTTAATTTTAAAAACAAAAATATTTAAAAATAAAGAAACTAATTATTTAAAATGTAAGAAAATTTACAAACAACAAAAGTAGTACAACTGATTTTTTTTTAAATGTAAGTGTTCATTTTTGTTTGGATTTGGAGGAACGTGCTGATGCTAATAAAGCTAAATCATAATCTTCACTTTTCTTTTCCTACAGGTGTGTGCAAAGCAACATTGTGTTGCTAACTCAGGCCTTCCGGAAGAAGTTTGTCATTCCTGACTTCCAGTCATTCACCTCTCACATCGATCAAATTTATGAGAGCGCTAAATCAATGTCGGGTGGCCAGGTACACTTAACAGATAAGAAAATCCAACACTGTCTGAATCTCTGATGATATTTGTTTGCATTCTGGTTTGTCACATTTGTATTGTATTAGGTGGCAGATTACATTCCTCAGCTAGCAAAATTTAGCCCTAATCTCTGGGGTGTTGCCTTGTGCACCGTAGATGGCCAACGGTGAGATTATTGGTTATTTTGTTTATATTTTCTGGTAAACATGATTTGATCTATCAAACATTTATGCTGAGCTCTGTTGAAAATGTGTGTTACAGGTACACTGCGGGTGACACCAAAGTTCCATTTTGTCTTCAATCGTGTGTGAAGCCATTAAAATACGCAATTGCTGTTCACGATCACGGCACTGAATACGTGCACCGATTTATTGGGAAGGAACCCAGCGGTCTTCGTTTCAACAAACTGTTTCTTAACGAAGAAGGTAATTTCAGAATACAAAAAATCTTAAAGGAATAGTTCACCCAAAAATGATAATTTGTTAAAATGTACTACTCACTCTTAGGTCACCCAAGACGTAGATGAGTTTGTTTTCTTCAACTGAACAGATTTCACAGTTCTGCTGTGAATGGGTGCCGCCAAAATTAGAGTCCAAACAGCTGAAAAAAACTTCACAAGTAATCCCCACCAGTCCAGTCCATTAGTTAACGTCTAGTGAATTGAAAATCTGCATGTTTGAAATAAACAAATGTATGATTAAAGTTTTTTTTAATTATTATTTTACTGGTGTAGGAGCAAAAATAATAACACTTCCTCCCATGAAAAAGTCCATCTCTTGTTTTCCTCTCACATCAAAATCCACCAACGTATTTGTTTAGAACACTTTTTTTCATTTGTAAACCGTGCTTGATCCGTGCAGATTTCTCTCCTGATTCAGATTAGACGGCTTTTTCACTCAAAAAAGCAATATTAATAAAAAAGCAACGGAAAACGAACAAAACTCTTAATGATGGATTTGTTTGTTTTTTTTATAAACATGCAGCTTTTCACTTCAGAAGACATTAACTGATGGACTGGAGTAGTGTGGATTATTGTGATGTATTGATCAGCTGTTTAGACTCTCATTCTGACGGCACCCATTCACTGCAGAGGAATCATTGATGAGCAAGTGCTCTAATGCTAAATTCATCCAAACCTGTTCCAATGAAAAAACAAACTCATCTACTACACCATTAGTACATTACTAGGAAATATTCGTTTTTAGGTGAACTGTTCCTTTAATGTTCCCGAAAACAAGCCTCATACACTCCGAGTCATCTTTGTTTATTGATTCATTCATCTATTTTTCCAGATAAACCTCATAATCCAATGGTAAACGCTGGTGCCATAGTATGCACTTCTCTCCTCAAGGTAAATCACTTTCTCATCCTTACGTCCTTTTTTGATAAAACGGGGGCCCAAAACTGCTTTATTTTTGTGGATGTTTGACATGAGAACGGATCCGAGGGACGAATGGATTTAATTTGATTACTCTCCCTCCCTCATCAGATTAAGGTTATGAATAATCACGCTGAAAGGATTATATTGAAGAGAGAAACAGAAGTGGGATGGGGAGAGATAAGGGAAAAAGAGCAAACGAATGCCAGTGAACGAATAATAGTCAGGGATCTGGAATTGAACACTTTAGAAACAAGATTTGGGAGGAAGACATCCACAATATGCTGTATTAATATCAAATGTTTTTATTCTTCTGAGAGCAGTCACTTTGAAAACAGCCCCAATCTGTAGTTACATCAGAAATGCAGGGCTTTGTTTACCTGTTAACACTATTATAAACAATACTGCAAACATGTACACGTATATGTTTATAACTGTCTTAGCAGGTGCTGAATTTGTGATGACAGTTAGTGGGGTTAAAGGTGAATTTCTCAGGCCTGTGGAGGTGGTAATGTGTGATGTCTGTGTGAAGGCTTTCTGTGGTTTTATTGTTGTTGCGTATTTTACAGCATTAGGAACTGTGGGAAATTTTGACCCTCCAACAGGTCAATGACGTTTGGTAATTTCCCTTTCATTTATCTGTTTTTCCTCATTGAGCGAATTTCAAACCGAGCTAATGCTACGCTACATTAGCGCGAGTCTGACAAACTCATTGCCTTGACAGAAAATCAAATGTAATTTAGTTTAATTACTCCAGAATCAAGCTTTATTTTTGTTAGAATTTGTAGACGTATTTAGTCAGATACACTACTGTTTTTCATTTCATTTCTTCAATGTGGAAAACATGATTTTAGAGCCTTAAATCAATGCATTACATGAGTTGCTTCAGAACTCTACTAAAACAAACTTATAGACAGCACATAGTTCAAATTACTTGACAATTTAGTGTTTTTTTTTATCTTTTAGTTTTGTCTGATTTTTCCACACCCCTTTAACAACTTACACTTGTGATTCCTCAACAATAATAGTACTTACTTGGACACAAACACTGTTTGCCTTTATTTCTTTCAAAGATGTTACTCAAATCTAGTGAGCTAGAATCCTTTATTTTTTCCATTCTTCCTTTTAAAAGCTTCTAAAGCTGTAGACGAATGATTTTACTTCAGCTGTCAATCTAATTTAACTGTGTTAGTTTAATAAAGTTTCCTTTAACCGGAATGGCTATGCATTAAGTTTGTGTGTATGATATTTTCTATGATATAAAATGTTCATGCAGTTTCTTTTTGCCTTTCAGCAAGGTGTGAGCAACGCAGAGAAGTTTGACTATGTAAGTATAATAGTACAGTATGACTCTTTTTATATTTGTACTGTTTATCATGTCGAGAGCTGCTGTGTTTCATGAAGCGTTTTGTTTCAGGTGATGAACTTTATGAATAAGTTGGCAGGAAATGAATATGTTGGTTTCAGCAACGCTACGTAAGTGATTTTTTATTAATGCTATTAGCAGTGAAATATCATTATTCTCAATATCAGATATTTGTCAATTAAGTAAATGTTTAAGTGAACAGTCAATAATAAACAAGCTAAAAACGAGTACAAATATGTAACTGGTATTAAGTATTCGACTGAACATTTAAAAATTTAAAATACAAAACTAAACAAATGTTAAATAAACCAAAACATTGTAACTTACTAAAACGAGTTCTTTCTGTAAGTACTTTCTTGTTTCTTGTTGTTGGTAGGTTTCAGTCAGAGCGACTGTCAGGTGACCGAAACTTTGCCATTGGTTACTACTTGAAGGAAAAGAAGGTATACGTTTAAACATTTTTTTGCAATTAGGGACCATTAAAAATGTACTAAAAACATGAGTTTTTAAATTTTTCCCCCTTTCTTCCAGTGTTTCCCAGAGGGTACAGATATGATCTCCATCCTGGACCTTTACTTCCAGGTTAGTATAAGTTAAACAGCCTTTTTTGCACAAGTTTTCAATTTGGAAATGAATGTTGAATATGTGCATAGCTGCCTGTAGACGTAAGCTTCCAACATTAAAAATGTTTGTTTAAAAAAAAAAACTAAAAAATTATAGTAACAAGTACCGAAAGCATATGCTTGTTAAAGTATGCTAACTGTTTTGAAATATTACAGAATAGTCAAGCTTTTTCAAGCATTTTTTTCAATAGTTACAACAAAGAACGAATGAAATGGTTCTCCCAGAAGCTTTAATTAGCTGAAAAGGTTTTCACCCTCAGGCCATCCAAGATGTAGATGAGTTTTTGTTTGTTAGTTTTTTTTCATCTGAACAGGTTTTGAGAAATGTAGCATTGCATCACTTGCTCACCAATGGCTCCTCTGCAGTGAATGGGTGCCGTCAGAATGAGAGTCCAAACAGCTGATAAAAACATCACAAGTAATCCAATCCATCAATTAGCATCTTGTAAAGTAAAAAATTAAGGATTTGTAATAAACTAATCCTTCATTAAGACATTTTTAACTTCAAACCACCAGTTCCAGCTAAAATACAAGTCCTCTTGCTTCTTCCAGTGAATTAGTCGTCTTGTCTGAATCAGGAAAGAAATCTGCACAGATTAGGCACCGTTTACAAGTGAAAACAGTCCAAGACAACAGGGAATGGAAATTTTCACTGCAGGAAACACCGTTTTTTTTTTTGCACTGGTAGTTTAGCTGGAAGCAATGGTTTGAAGTATAAAAACCTCTTAGTGATTTTTTTTTTTTTTAACAAACATGCAGCTTTTTGCAAACTGATGGATTGGACTTGAGTGGTGTGGATTATTGTGATGTTTTTATCAGCTGTTTGGACTCTCATTCTGACGGCACCCATTCACTGCAGAGGAATCATTGATGAGCAAGTGATCAAAAGATCAACATCTCGAGTGGCCAGAGGGTAATTTCTCAGCATATTTCATTTTTGAGTGAACTATTCCTTTAAGAGTTCTGTGCTATAATATTCATTTAAATTAAATGTTTGCAGCATGCAAATGTTACTATTCAAATATCAGAAAATACATGTTTTTGTTTTGTTTGTCAAGCTGTGCTCCATTGAGGTAACGTGCGAGAGCGCCAGCGTGATGGCAGCTACCCTGGCGAACGGCGGCTTCTGTCCAATCACGGGCGAGCGCGTGCTGAACCCCGAGGCTGTACGGGACACTCTGAGTCTCATGCACTCCTGCGGCATGTACGACTTCTCCGGACAGTTCGCTTTCCATGTGAGTTCCTCACGAAATGTCTGATGGATTTTATGTTCAGTGTAAAAAAAAAAAAAAAAAACACTTTCACAGTCTGCGACAAACTCGGGTTGTGTGTTGTACCGTAGGTTGGTCTCCCGGCTAAATCGGGTGTTTCTGGAGGCATCCTACTGGTGGTCCCCAATGTGATGGGCATCATGTGTTGGTCTCCTCCTCTTGACAAACTGGGCAATAGTGTGCGAGGGATCCAGTTTTGCACGGTAATAAATCTATATCATCTCAACTAATATATTGTTACAACGGTGGCTTTCTCGCTCACATCAACTGAAGTCTTCGTTTTCTTTCAGGATCTGGTCCAGCTCTGTAATTTCCACAACTATGATAATTTACGGCATTTTGCCAAGAAATTGGATCCACGCCGAGAGGGTGGAGACCAGCGGGTGAGTGAGAGATTTGACCTTCAACCCACAGATAGTGTGCAACTAGGAATGTGCATTGTACATATTTGAATGTTGTTTTACAAAAAAAAAAAAAATAATAATAATGATGCAGTTTATTATCTAATGCATTAAATTTGTGCATTAAGCATCATTTAACCTTTTGGGGCCCCTGTATATCCCACCTCTACATGCAATTTATGCAAAGAATCCTGTTACTTTGACATTGAGAGTGTGTGTGTGTGTGTGTGTGTGTTTGTTTTGATGCGTGTGTTCTGGCAAGCTAAAAAATGCTAAATGTCCTGCAATGTTAACCTGTTGAACATTTCACTTCTTTTAGCAAATGTATTTCTTTTTTCTTCTTTGTCTGCCCTCTGCTGGAGGAGTAGCATGCTCTCTGCTTTTTAACTCCACTACCATCCATGCAACTCCGTTTATGATGCTAAATATTTTACTGCTTTGCTTACATAAAATAATAAGTGTCAAATAATTATGGACATTATGCCTCTTTACTTAAAAATAACACCAGGCTTGCTTAAATTTCCACTGTTTCCCTGTTTTCTTCACTCTCTGCCATCCATACTAATCCAAGCTGCAAATTCCACGATGAAATAATCTAATTTGATGATCTATCCGTGTCCGTATTGGTTGAACCGCAGCAGCAGCAGCAGAGTCTTGAACCGCTGGACTATAAGAGTCTTCAGAAGGAACTAGCGCTCACTGACAAAGTGTGGAAAAAGGTCTGTCCTTCCGAAACGGACGAGGACAATTCTACCTCTGTAGTCTATAGGATGGAAAGCGTGGCGGAAAGAAACTAGAAGAGACGACAGCGCCCACCCTTCCTGCCATGTTTTGTCAGACCTTCATCTAATCTTTTTATTCTGTTCATCAGTCTTTGGGGTTAGAAAGGTTCTGTCCTTTTGAACTGTGTTTTGTTTTTGTTTGTTTTTTGTTTCGTTTTAGTTGGTTTTGTGTTTTTTTTTGTTTTGCTTTTTCTTTTTTTTTAAATTGGATTTTGTTTTGTTTTAGTTGTTTTTGTTTTAGGTTTTTTTTGTTATTGTTTTTTTATTTGTTTGTTTATTTGTTTATGGAGGTTTTGTAGTTTGTTTGCCTGAAAGGCATGCTATAAAGCAAGCCAAAGACCTTAAAACCTTATATGCGACATTTTAATGTTAAAATTAAGGGAATCGGTAAAGCCCAAACAATTCAATATGATATCAATATCTGGGTAATGATACTGTTATATTGTGATTCAAAATGTTTTGATTAAAAACTGTAAAAATTGTTTGTTTTCCCCCACCGTTCATAAACATACTTTCTCCTGTACTACAACAAATACCTTAAGAACTATTCTTTACATTTACATTTACAGGTCATTTAATTTTTTTATTTGTGCATGATTATATTATGCTCTTCCATTGACCCCCTTTATGTGTCTAAAGGTTTGTTTAAAAGTGTTTGTTGAATGTATGTTTTGGTGCAGGTTCTGTTAACTTATTTCAAGCAGTATTGGGGTTCAAGTGAAGAAAAGTATGTGAATGGATTTTAAAGAACTGTTTAATGTAAACAGTCAAAATCTGTGCCTGTGTAAAGTGTCTTTATAAATTCTGCAGTCCTCTGGATTCAGTCCAGCAGTCACAATGTTTTATTTTGTGTAAATGATAAAAGGAAGGAGTTTAGATCTTGTATAAGTACAAACCACACAAGTGATTAACGCTAACCAGAGCGGAATGGGTCGACTGTGATCAGCTAGAAAAGATGTGTGACTAGTGGTTTCACAATGCACATTTCATCCTGTGCTCAAATCATCTACATCTATAACCCAGTTTTCACTTGAATTAAACACTTACTGTAGGTATTTCAATATACTGTCAGTTTAAGGAATCGCTTATCATTTTTGAAACAAAGTACTGAACTAAAAGCGACTTCCCACTGAGAAATGTTTTAAACTTGGTATCATTTAAACTGACTGCTGAGCTTTTATTTTATTTTTAAAAAGTTCTTGCTTTCAAGTGACTGGATTTCAGTTTTGCCATTGACTTTATTGAAAATGCGACTCAATGTGAAATATGTGCAACTTTTTAGAAACCATTTGTTTGTGCCAATAAGATTATCTTCTTTGAACTAGGTTGACTTTATTTTATTTATTTTGTCATGTGGTTTAATAAATGATTGATAAACACACATTTTATTTATCTCGTTGTGTATTTTGTTTCTTTATCCCTGTTTTGAAAAGATTGCAACTGTTGTTAATTTTGTTTAACTGTCCTTTTGTTTCACGTGTTGCCTTTTGATGTCGTTTTTTGCACTCCCCAAATGTGACCTGATTTGTGCTAAGTTATGATTTCGTCCTGATGTTGTTAATGTACCACAAACAACTTTTCTGTTTTCTTTCAGGTGAAGTCGGTTATTAATCTGCTGTTTGCGGCCTACACCGGAGACGTGTCAGCTCTGAGAAGGTACCACACCACTAAGTCACTTTTTTTTTTTTTTTTTTTTTTTTTTTTTTTTTGCATTTCTGAACACAATTTGCATTTTAAACCTTGAGTTTCTACCTCTACCGTCTACTTCATGCATGTTTGCACTTTGCATAGGTTTGCGCTATCGTCGATGGATATGGAGCAGAGAGATTACGACTCTCGGACGGCCCTTCATGTCGCTGCTGCTGAAGGTGGAGTGACAGGAACTTCTCAAACTCTGCAACTGTTCATATTATCATGTGCTTCAACCCCCAGACCTCTGACTTGCTGTTTGTTTCCTCTGCCTGACCTCATTTTCTGTCTGTGCTGAGTGGAAATCTTGCTAATCTGCACTTTTGTGTGTTTCAGGTCACACTGAGGTTGTGCGTTTCCTCCTAGAGGCTTGTAAGGTGAACCCAGTGCCCAAAGACAGGTATGAATGTGACATACTACAACACAGATCCTATTTTTTTTTACATCTGTTTACAACTGTTAAAAACGCCTATATGTGAAAAGCAGGTCACAAAATAAGGCAAGACTGTTGCAAAACTGCAATATTATAGACTATAGTATGTTCTCAAAGTTGTTTTCAAGAAATTTTCTTCTTTTTTTCTTGATTTGTTTATTGTCAGCCATCTTGATTATATTTTCATACATATTTACATATAGCTGAATGCATTTGTGTCACTTCATTGTGCTTAACTATCCATTAAGTTATCAAATAGATAAATCACTATCAAAATAGGATTAATCTCAAATAGAACCCTTTCTCCACTTTAGAAAAACCTATAGTTGTGGATAGTATAATATTGTGAATGTTATTTTTTTTTATTGCATTACAATATTTTTAACACTATCATAGTGGTTGCAGTTAATAATTTTTTATTAAATTCTTTTTTTTTTTTTTTTTTAACGCTGAAGTTGTAGTTTTATCAATTAAATTTATAATTCTATTATAATTTTTTAATTTTATATAAAGTAAATAATTATAAAAAAATCATCCAAAATTGCTATAAAATTAAAGCCATATATCTAAATAAGTTATGTTCCAAATTTGAAGTTGATATTAAAAAAAATCTTTTTCAAATGTAAATTTCTGTTACAAATGTATACATTTCTCTCTCAACTTATCACAAAAGAACCACCAAATATGGAATCTTGAGACTCAGACCTTTCCAACGAAATGTATTTTGTCAAGATTATAAAAAGTTAAGATTGTAAAATACCGTAGTATATTTTGTAATATGACACTTGACACCACCCACTAAGGAGAAGAATTTAAAGTACCATCTCCATGTCCGATTTCAAAATGGTTTTTACCAGATTAATTTTGAGCTTTTCAACTAATTTTAAGATTTCAAATTGTATATGATTTACGATGATTACTAAAAGATATTAGAAGGAAAAAAAGATAACAAAAAAAAGAGCACCAAGCATCCCGCCAGCCATTATTTATCCATTATGAATGCTCTGGTACAAATGCACTGGAGGGTTTAAAAGCTCGTATCTTAAGCTTCATAAATTGAGTGTTTTCAGTTGATCGATGATGTTTAATGTTATGAATCATATATTTTTAATGTTTGTGGTATAAGTTCACCCCATTGACTTCCATTTGATTTATTTATTTTTTTTCACACAAAGAAATTACTAATAAACAGTAAACTTGCCTTTTAAACTTGTCGTTTGATCCCTGTACAGGTGGGGTAACACTCCCATGGACGAGGCCATTCATTTCGGCCATCATGACGTCGTAACGATCCTGCAGGATTATCACAATGCTTACAGCCCTAAGGAGACCACTGCTGACAGCGAAAAGGAGACGGCCGAGAAGAATCTGGACGGGATGCTGTAGAGATGATCTGTTGCGTTAAAACACTCCAGATTTTTCCCAGCGAGTCTGTGTGTCTGAGGTACGCATTTGAGAAGAATCCATGTAAAACACACCTTTACAGTGTTGTGATGTTTATGTGTATGATGTGTAACCTCTGTTAACATGGTCATTTTGTTTTATCTTACCCTTGGGGGAGTGTAGCCTCATAAAGTCTTATTTAGCTGTATCTCCACATAAACACATTTTGAATAGAATATACTCAATACTTCTATATGGTTCATGTACATTCATGTATAGTTTGAGAACCTTCATAGATGCATAATAATGTCAGATATTTAAGAAAATATATCTAGGAAAAGGCAGCTTGATTGGAGAGGGTAGCATTGGGAGGGATGTGTGTCATTCTGATATTTTTTTTTAAACACTTTATGTTCTACTTAAGTCTTAACTTAGTTATCAACATGTAGACCAATAGTAGTTATTTATGCCTTTTAATTGTGTAGCTTGTGAATATGTTCCAAATATGACATTGTTCTTTGTCAAAAAAAAAAAAAAATAGCACTTTTACATTTTTTTGCACAATTTTTTTTTGTATTGTTTATTTGTTCTTCAATATTTTTCTTAATTAAATTAAAGTAACACTTTACATGAAGTTTTTTTTATTTTTTTTTACTGTTACAGTTAACATTAGTTAATTTAGGTATCATTCTAATAAGTAACAGAATTGATTAATCTAGCCAATTAAAAATATACTCTTGTTCATTGTTCATTCATATTGATTCAACATGTGATATGTGCTATTAATTTAAAATCGAACTAAAATGTAGTATCTGTAAAAATTACAAAAAATAACTAAGATTAATAAATGTTGTAAAAGTATTATTCATTGTTAATTCATGATACACATCTACCTAATGTTAACCAACTGAAACTTATTGCAAAGTGTTACTGAAATTCTTTATTTATTTAGTTATTGAAATTGCTTCCATTGTCCTCATTTGTAAGTTGCTTTGGATAAAAAAGTGTTTAAGAGTAAATTACTTTTAAGCACTAGAAGGACCTTTTTTAATTTTCCCTGCATTGGTTATCTATGTGATTAATGTCAACGAATGAAACTTATTGTAAAGTGTGTCTGAAATTCCTTTAAAGCACTAGAAGGACAATTTTTATACCTGCCTGTTCAGTGTACTACAGGAATTTCCTGTATTTGATAGCCATCGAACTTACTAATGTTAACAAATTGAAACTTATTGTAAAGTGTAAAGCACCCATTTATTGTACTACAGGAATTCCTTGTATTTAATACATGTATACTTAACTAATGTTAAATGAAACTTACTGTAAACTGTCACTGTAATTACTTTTAAGCACTAGAAGGACCATTTTCTTATCTGCCGGTTAATTGTACTACAGGAATTCCTGTATTTTGGTACCTTTTTAATTTACAGTTGTTAACATTAGTGAAGTGTCACCAAAATTACTTTAAAGCACTAGAAGGACCATTTTTGTTCCTGGACTTTATTTGTATCACAGGAATTCCCTGTATGTGATACTTATCTGCTTAATTTTAACACATTGTAACTTACTGTAAATTGTTACCGAGATTACTTCAAAGTACTTGAAAGACCATTTTTCACCTGCTCGTTCATTGTTACAAAAATGTATGGTATGTCAAACCGATACAACTTACAGTAAGTTTCAATTTATTAACATTAGTTAAGTGTCACTGAAATTAATTTAACCACCAAAAGGATGATTTTCATATCTTTTTGTTTATTGTGCTACAGGAAGTTCCTGTATTTTTGAAAAGGAACATTTTTCAATACTTAAGCATACTGGAAATCTTACAGTAGTTGACTTATGAATAATTATGTGGAAAACCAACAAAAGTAACATCCAAACTGGGTTGCAGTGTCACCTTTGCTTCGTCTGCAAGACATTTAAATCCCGGATGTGGATTTGTTGTGTGATTTTTAGTTTAGCGATCATTTGGAAAAATAACCAAGTAAAAAATTTCAAATGTTGTTTTATTCTTAGTACATGGTGAAATGACAATTAAGATTGGAAGTTAAAAAGAATAAAAAAAGCACTTGCATTGATTGCTATGGACAAAATGCAGGCTAAACAGTCCCGTCAGTTGTCTATAACCACATGTTGTATGCAGAAAAGCACAGTGATTGTTCTAATGTACAGTACGGATGACAAAGAGAAACGCACAAACTTGAAAAACCTCCAAAGCTAAGGCAATCTCAATTACGTTAATTTTTTTCTAGTGGGACACTGTTGTTAAGATGTTGTAAATGTGTGTTTTGTAGTGTGTGTGTGTGTGTGTGTTGATATACATGCTCAACTGTGGACAATTGCAAAAAGTTGAAGCAACACAAACGAAAGTAGGTTACAAATTGTATCCAACTTCATTAGTGTTGCACTTTAGCCAATTTTATTTGCATTTTAGAATTTCTTGTTTTTGCGGCAAAGGCTATGACCTGCATTTTTTATTTATTACTGCTATGAATGTATTGCATTGTTGTGAATTTTCCTTTCATTTGCTTTTATTATTTAACTATAACATGCTGTAGATGTTCGAATTTAATGTCAATACTTATCAATATATTCCACACAAATGCTAGATCAAAACAATAAAGACTTTGAACATGCATATCGTTTCATATTCATTTTTCTTATCTTTAAAGAGACACATATGCACATTTTTGCAATGTTTACCCAATTTTATTTTTTTTAATAATGGCTTTCACACGTTCATATGCAATATTTTTCTTTCATCAGTGTATGCAGTCTTTTAATATTGCTGATATGTGCTGAAAGTTTTTAAGGTGCAAATATTTAAGGCATTCCAAACAAGGTGGATTCCCATTTTAATTACTTTCTATCATGTCCAAAACAAATAAGACATAAACAAATATTGCTCTGTGAATAAACATAGCAGTACAATCCAGTGAAATAAACAACAAAGTACATGAAGTGGACGTAATACTAAATAGAGCACCAGCAGGTTAAGGAAACAGGTCATATAGTTTTTTTTCTTTTTCACATATTTAGAAACGGTGTTCGGAAAGTAAAAACCTAACAGCTTAAAAGGTTTCATCAGAACTGAACTCCTGTATTTCATGGTTCTTTCTGGATGAATCTTTGGGGTATTTTACCGCAAAACCAAAGAAAGGAAACTTAAACTAAGGATCTTAAACTTGCTTAAAGAGAAAAGGGCCTATTTTAGGCCCATTTTTGTTTACATTTTTGATTTTTACTTTTTTTTTTATGACAGTTCAGCACATTTCTTATCCCATTTACAATAACGTGTACATGTTCATTCCCATTATTTTCATATTTTATAACTGTAATAATTTTTATTATTATTACAGTCAAATTCCTTTAATACCATAATTTATTCAGATTTGAATAATAAAAAAATTAAAGGTGGTACGACATAAAATGCAGTTGTGTAAATATTTTCACATTAAAATAGTTTTATTCACATTAATTGAAATGAAATATTTGTTTGCATTACAGTAAAGAAAATGTGAAATAAATGAAACCGTCCTAAAATCAGGTTTCATTTTATTTACAGAAAATAAGTTTGTGTGAAAATCATCTATTCAGCTTTTTCATTCACTTTCTTCACCCTTTTCTGTTAACAATTAATTAGTAAAAATAATTCCTTACATTTATAAAACGCTTTACATAAGAAGGGGGAATCTCCTCAACCACCAGTTACTTGGCATTTAAGAAAATGAAGTGCTATACTCAACGAAGTACTTTCATACACAACTTCACTGTCTAAAACGGTTTATAGAATAAGTGCTGAGGTAACAGTAGCGTTACTAAGGGGTTAATTCGATTTGTTTGGTTGTCTTTATGCTATTGCAGTGTCTTTCTAGTAACGTTAGAATGAGAAAGAGAGGAATACCAAAACCAGTGGCTGTACCTCGACAAGATATTTCTCTTTTGTTTACGTTATTACAAGAAAAATCCACAGGAAACATTTCTACTGCATCATCTGTGCTTTCAGGTCACTTAAGTGAGACTTAAGTCTGAGGGCTGGGGGGGGGAAAAAACAGTATCAGCATCTATTTAAATTGAATTTATATACACATATATACATATATAAAAATAAAAGTACTCTACCTCAAAACCTAATGTATCGAATCGGGTCTAAAATAAAGAAGGAAGGAGAGATTAACTGATGTTAACAGTAATGTTTCAGTCGTTATTGTAAATATATAATTATCATTTTTCATACCATGCGCTCCAGCTCGCCATAAACCTCAGGAGACATCGGCATGAGTGTGGTGTTAAACTCTTGCGGCTGCCTAAAATTAAGCATTTAATTAAGCATAAAATTAAGCAGTTATTTTTGCAATCCTGTTTGGCGGCAGTTACTGCTTTAACACTTTGAAGCTGTTTTGTTGTGTAGATTTTGTTTGTTACTTCATTGAAATAGTATGAAACTTGGTGAATGTTTTGGACATGATTCTAAACTGTTTAAAGGTCCTGAAAAAAGTCATATTTGCACTGTTTGCAGTCAAAAATGACTACATCGGAAATATTTGGGAAGCGAATATCATTACAGTGGAAACATTTGGTACTCCAGCCAAACAAAATGGTACTGCCAGCTAATTTTTTTTGTAATACTAAACTCAAATTTGGAACACAACTTGTTTAGATTTATGGCATTGATTTTCATACATTTTAGAGTGAAATATGTTTCGGAAAATATACATTTCGTATAAAATTTAAACCGAATACTTTTGTGAATTTTTCACAATGGACTTTTTTTAGTGTCACTTTAACTTTTTTCCAGGTCTATTCTCAATAAGTACTTAACGTGTAATAAATAAATCATAACTATTACATAAATATAATTAAGTACCATAAAATCCCCTAAAAATACAACATTTTAAATAAAAAAACATTATTGTACTAAAACAGTACATTCACTGAAATAAAAACAAAAATTTAGCATTTTTTTATTACCATGCAGCAAGCATCAAAGGGTTAACTCTGACTTACATTTCAGAGATGGAGATGAGAGTGGTTCTGATGTATCCCTCGTCTGACTTCTTATCCACATCCATTGGTTCTTCCTCTGGATAAACAAATGGATATCTTTATGTACATTGTTTTACACGTATTCATAGTTTATATAGTTTGCGACTATGTGTTTCTTACTGTCGGTAGGTTTGGAGTAGTATTTTTTGAAGGCATCATCTTTGGGTACATTGGGAAACAGGAAGCGCAGGGGGTTTTCCGGGACGTTGTCAGTGGCCATCACGCGATAGTTTCGAATGATGTCAGGAAGTGAGACGGCAGAGAGTTCCTTCTTTGTGTAGGGCTCCACGGAGCGAATCTGTGGCTCATCTAAACAAACACAACACCAAACCAAATAATGAGCATTACATTTGCATCCAAGTTTTTGGACGTTTTGATTTCAAGACCAAATAGATTTGTCTATTGTTCAACAGTGTGTCAGAGGAAAGTCTCACTGTTTGCGTCGTGTTCAACCCAGCTGAACGTAATGGCTCCATCGCGATTGCTCTCGCTGAAGCGCAACAGAAACGTCCCGGAATGTTTGTCATAGAGGAGAGCTTTAGTCTGGTCCTTGGTCACAAACCCCATTATGCAGCTGCGAGAGACAGAAAGGGTTAAAGAATATTTCTGCTTGACCAATAGACAAGCAGACAATGTTGAAAACTGTTGAAACTTTAGACACAATCAGAAAAGAGGAGACAAGTTTTTGTTTTAAAAGTAAATCTATGGTAATTAAAAACCTACCACAGATTCTGTCAATTGGTGGTTTATTATTTGTTTACTTTTATTTAATCGATCGATTGATTTTGTGTTTTTATTTCATTGGAAATAAGAAACTCCTTGGAAGCAGTCTTATCAGCTTGCAGAAAATTTTGTGTTTTATTTGTATCGATCTTATTTTTTTGTCCTGCACCTGAGCTTTCAGGGTTTTGGGATGTGCACGCTTTTTAGTTTTTTTGTTTTCATTCATTTATTTAACCCAGAGCATTCCTGAGTGGGATATTTTTTCATTTATTTTGATTGAATTTTATTTTTGTTTTGTTTTTTATGCATAAATCAAAAAATTTTGTGAGATACTTAATTAATTTTTATTTATATACTATTTTATTTTTTAATAATATTTTGAATTCACTTTTTTTTTTCTTTTAGTCATTTTGTTACATGTTTCTGTCAGTTATATTAGTTTTTGTTCATTTTAAATATAACTACTTTTACTACTAGATTTCATTTATTTTTATTTTTATTTCAATTTTATTTTTATTTAAAGTTTATAATTTTAGTGCTTCAAGTTTTCCATGTAATGTTGAGTTGTACGTTTCATTTTGTGTGCATCTGTCAATTTTATTAGTTGTTTTTTTTATATTTCTGGTCATGTTTAAGCTTTTTTAATTTCAGTTTTAGCTTTATTCATTTTAGAACTGATGTCCAAAATGGTAAAACAAACAAAGATGGTCCAAGTGAGCAAGCATCTAGTCCAGCTAGGACTGTGTTAGATGTTGATTCTAGCTGGATTTCCATCAGTCAAACATCTGGTTTCTTACCCATCGTCCCACAGACTCAGCAAGTGTCTCTTTATAAGGTCCAGAATTCCTTCGATCCACAGCCAGAAGGTGAAGTTCTTCTCACTGCCAGACTACATCAAATCAAATCACTCAAATCAAATCACCTCCAAACAAACAGTGTGAACAGAACAGTGGTGCACAATGGAAAAAATTCATAAACTGAGCAGTACAAAAAAACCAACCTTGCAGAATCTGTTCCAAGGAATCTGAGCTTCAGGATCCATCGGCACTTTAGGACCTGTGGGCCAAAGTTCACACGCCTGTGCGTTTAGTTCATCTGTTCCAAGAGAATCACTTGCACTCAATGTCAAGTCAGTGTATGGCACTCACCCAGGAGTTTAGTACCCAGCATGCTTAACTGTTCTTGATTAAGCCCTCTTTTGGTGATGGAGGAGAACTGCCAGCTCAGCACCTCCGCTAGATTCCCCCACGTGGCTGAAGGAGGAGTCACGAAGAAAGAAAGGTTCTGGAGAAGAGACAGTCAAAGAAAAGAGACATTCAAGGCAAGTCAGAACCTCCGGGAATCTATTTTTTGATGCATGTAGAGCTCATATCTATTACCGAAACGTTAGAGTTAAAGACGACTTTCACTTTTTCCTTTAGATTTTCAGTTTTATATTTTTAGGTTCTTTTCTTTTTAGTCGTAGTTACATTTCCTAGTCATTTTGTGTGGTGCTTTTATTATCTTTATTAGGCTTTGTTCTGTGTAAAATAGTTCTAGTTTAGATTCCATTTATTTTTATTTCAGTTTTAGGTATTTATTTGTTTACAGTTAGTCATTTTCAACTTAAACTTATTTTGGTTATTTGCCGAGGCAACACTTCTAGTTTTATTTATATTTTCATTCTTCATTCCAGTAAAATATTTAATAATTTGATTGGCTTTAGTAATTTTTATTCATTAAGTTCTTTTTAAATATTACTATTTAGCTTTCATTTATTTTTGTTTTAGTTCAGGTTGTTTCCCCCAGTTATTAATTTAGTGCTTTACTTTAAAATCATGTTGTTTTTAAAACTGTTCTATTAAATTATTTATTCATTCATTCAGCTAAAATTTTTGTTCAGTTTTACTCTATTTCTAGTTAATAAATGTAGTGCTTCAACTTAAACCTTTGTCAATTAAATGATTTGCCAAGGCAACATTTCGAATGTTTTAGATGTTTTTTTATCTAGAATGTATTTTTAGTTCAATTCATTTTATTAGGTGAGTAACATGAGTGTTGAAGAGGACTTACCTTTGGCTCAGAGGTCAGCATGTTGTACCACATGATGGAGGCCCATCCACTGGGTAACTGACTGACGTTGGAGATCACGACTATGGGCAGAGACGTGGTCTGAAGATGGAAAGAGAGAAGAAAGTTGATGAAGATCATGATTAGGTGCTGTTTATGTTTTCAACTCGGTTTTTCTGACCTCAAATTTCAGGACTATTCCAGACCAGCAGAGCTCAGCCTCAAAGGTGATGGAGTGAAGCTCCTCTGTGACGATCAGAGGGCCCTGCAGAACGTTTAAGAAAGGATTTAGCCCAAAATGGCAGTTTGAGGTGATGTTGTGCCAAGTCTGAAGCTTGAAGATGCAGACGTTCAAATGAGAAATAGAGCTACAGCAGAGGAAACTGAATTTCTGCTCGTTTCTTACACAGAAATGTTTTATTTCGTTACTTTCTTGAAACATTTATGTGGTTTTTGGAGCTTTTTATGTGTTCCACATCAGAAAGATAGTTATGCAGGTTTGGAGGCGATATGAGGGTGGGTAAATAATGAGATTATACCTTTTTTAACAATTCAGTTTTTAACTTAAACTAAGTACACATGGTCAAAAAGTACACATCCATTAGGTAAAGGTTTTTTTTTGTTTGTTTGTTTGTCTTTTTGAAGAAATGTTTTATTCAGCATGCATTAAATTGACCAAAAGTGACAATAAAGACATTTATAATGTTCCAAAAGATTTCAAATTCATATAAATGCTTAAAAAAATTGATTTTTGAAGCATCATGTGACACTGAGTACTGGAGTAATGATGCTAAAAAAAAGTGTTGCATCACAGAAATAAATTACATTTCAAAATATAGTAGAATAGAAAAGAGTTATTTGAAATCGTAATAATATTTCTGTTTTTACTGTATTTTTGATCAAATAAATGCAGCCTTGATGAGCATAAGAGACCTTCGAAAACATGAACTCACCTCACTTGTTCTGTTTCCGGTAATCTTCTTCTCTTTCAGTTGCTGCGAAGTAAAAAGGTTATTATTTACTTTACTAAATTATGCTTTTAAGCTGGAGCTACACTGTAATTTGCTAGTTTTTCTTTTCACGTTACCAGATGACGGAATTCTGCTGCCATCCCATTGGATTCCTCCATGTTCATCACCTTCATGGCCGTTCCCAAGATGTTGAACATGCGAAACCTAAAACAGGAGCATTACCAAGTAAGTGGAATTCTATCTAATCAAAATGGAATTCAAATGGAGTTTGAGGACAGTTCAGCAAAAATAAAAACTTGTCATTATTTACTCGCACTCAAAACATTGACAATTTTTGTTTGTTTACAAATGTTATTGTTATTCACTTTTAAAATTCTACAAAAAGACCAAACAAATAAAGTAAAAGGCTGAGTAAATGCTAACAGATTTTCATTTTTAGCGTAACTGTCCCTTTAAAATGGTATGCAAATAAGGAAATTATGTAGGACACACCCTTTCCGTTTCTCAACGATGTCCCTGGAAGGTGAAAAGAGGTATGTTAACACAATGAAATGCATCTTCAGTGTTTTATCTGAATGTATGCTAAGCTAAAAATGCTAACCACACGAGTGAATCGTTAGCAATGTTAGCATAAACTGCGTTTTATTAAAAATGCAAGTTGAATTACAAAGTAATTTACAAACAAATAGAAATACCTCTATGAATTACGGTTGAGTCAGAGTATGTAAAACACCTACTTGTCGAATTGCACCTTCACCCGAACAGTGTGGTTAAATTCCTGAAGTTTTATGAGCAGCCTAGGGGAGAGGAATAATACGATTCAACATTCATCAACTGAACATCATCCGGCGTTTCGTTACAGAGAAATGCGAATCATTGGCTTTGTTACCGTAATTTTAGGGTGAACAGAACGCCTGTCTTGAGCACAAGAGGTCTTTGCAGTTGGGTCGGCATGCATGGCTGTCGCTCGACTACCAAAGAGCTGAAAACACACACAAACAAAAATGATTCACTGTCAGCGACTCCTTTCAGCAGTGGTGTATCAAGCAAAGTAGGATTCTTACTTTGTGATGAGATTTTTGAGGTTTAACATGATCCGGTCCTCCAGAGTGCTTCTGCTGAGCGTGATGGGATCGTTGTTGTAAGTGAATTTCTGCTCCAGCTCCTGAAGTTTATTGAGCTGCTGCCTGAGCTGAAGCAGAGATTCTGCTAGAGAAGTAAACCTGAGGTGAAAACAAACAAAACTTAATAACATATTATTTTAACATGATCCTGTAAAGCCTAAAAGCATGATTCAGTAAAAATTGAAATATTTATACCGTCAAATTTATGTAGTTTTGCAAGCAGAAAAGGTCCACTGTCAATAGTGTTGCAAAATTAGGAGTAATTGTATTCTGTATGTGAAATTTTATGTGTAGCTAAAATTTGACAATATTTTCTCAAAATTATGCATGCAGAAAAGTTCCATAAAATTTTATAGCGAAATTATCTATATTTATATACTGTCAATAAATGTAATGTGGTGAATATTTCTGTGAAATTTCATGTCCAGAAAAGGTCAGTAAAATTTTGTTCACAAAAAGCAAAGCAATCCATTGTCTACTGTCAATAGTCTAGCAAAATTATCAATATTTAAATACTGTCAAAATATTTCTATACTGTCAATATTTCTGTAAAATTTTGCAGGTAGAAAAGGTTTATAAAAACTTGCGAACAAAAAGAACCATTGTTAACAGTGTATCAAAATTATAACTATTTACATATTCCCAATATTTCAAAAAATTTCGCAAGCAAAAAAGGTCTATAAAAATAAAGTAAAACAGCGTTTTGTTGGTCAACACGAATCCACATGACTAGATTTTGCTTGCAAAAAAATATGCAAACCATTATTGGTATTCACAATCATCCATAACCAAAAAAAAAATGTAAATACATTTTGCAAAGTCAAAATTCACAATTAAAACGTTATTCTGATCAATACCAATTGTTTTTTACATTTATTTAAAGATCTTAAAGTTATGCATTTAGCAGACGCTTTTATCCAAACCAACTAACATTGCATTCAGGCTAACAATTTTCTCCTAACGTGTTCCCCCGGATTCGAAACCCCCAACCTTGCGCTTGTTAACGCAATGCTCTACCACTTGAGCTACAGGAACACTATTGAACGTCTTCAAACTATTTAAACTGTCACGAGATCTTGTAAATATGACCGTTGTTGGACTATTTTACAACAACAACAACAAAAAAGTAGTTTATTACTAGTACTCCAAAAACGTATGGTTAGAAGGAAATCGTTAATTAATAAGTGGATTTGTTACCAGTTCTGCAGCTGGTCCAAGCAGACATTGGTTACTCTACCGATGCAAGCCATCTGTTGACGACGCCTCCATTCAGCCAGTTCTGTTGAGATTAGCTCATAGATCACCGGATCCATAATGTTCAACACTTCTGACATCTGACTGATCACGTTCTAGATGGACACAAACACAGACAAGGTCCAATGTAACTGCTTCTCTTCGCTAACCAGTTAGCATTACAGAAAAGGCAAAAGCCAATGTTCCCACTGTTCTTGTTTCGTTGAGTTTCATAAACATGGCACGTATAATCAGTCTCTCCCGGTTCAAGTCTTCCTTTGAAATGGTCCCGTTCAGTTCCTCTGTTGAACAGAAGAAAGCAAGACTATGTTTCGGTATTGGTCTATTTATTTAACATCGTTCAACAATCTTTCACAAGCGAAAATAAGCAATATTGAGTTTCTGTACTTGTTGAAAATAATAGCTAGTTCTGACTAAAGGTTGGGTCATATTTACTGTTGTTTGGTGAATTTTCACGAGCGAAATAAGCAATATCGAATTTCAGTACTTAAAATATAGCTACTTTTGACTTTTCGCAAAATAAAAAATATTGGGTTTTCAATAATTTACGAAATATTAGCTAGTTGTGACCTAATATGCAGTTACACTTAATGTTGTTCAAGAAATTTTCATGAAAGAAATAAGCAATACTGATTTTCCGAACTTGACGAAAAAATTGTTCGTTCTGATATCAAGTGCGTCACATTTACCGATGTTTGACACATTGTTAAAAAGCAAAATAAACAATACAAAGTTTCTATACTTTTCGAATAATTAGCTAGTTCTGACCATAGATACGGTCATACTTGTTGTTCAATGAATTTTCATAAGCAAAATAAGCAATAAAAAACTAGTGCAGAGATTTCAGTAATGTGACCACACATTTAATAAAACTGTTTTTTCGACTACAAAGCAATTTTTTTTTAAACCGGTTACCTCTGCTTTGATGAGTTTTGCTCTTGAAGTCGTATTCGTCTTGCAGGTCTTCTAGATTTTTGATAATCTGCTCTATGTCCTGATAGGAAATTTGAAAACTATGTTTTACACAACTTTACACAACAGCATTAGACATATCTCATAGTTGCGATAGTTTTGTGTACATCACCTGTACTTTATTTTTTATATCTTTCACCCTTCCGTCCATTTCTCGATGTTTCTCCACGATCATGTCGTTTTGGGTGTTCTCGGTTCGATTCTGCAAACGAAATACTAATTACTAATCTAATGTCATTATGTGGAAAAGAGCAGCATGGACAATTTTGCGAAATATCTCTTTTTGTGTTTTACAGATTAAAGAAGGTAATGTAAATTTGGAACAACATGTCGATGAATTGTTTTTACTTGACCTATTCCTTGTCATGGAAATAACTTAAAAAATGGTTTTTAATACAGATTTAAATGGCATATTTAAATTCACAGTTTGTTGTTGGAAATCAGTGGTGGTCTTTTATTAATTCCTGACCTCTGACACTTGCGCAGCGGCCAGAATCTTCCTTTCTTCACTAAGGTTCCTACTGATGATCATGGCCATGGAAACAGGATTGTCTTGGAAGAGGCTCTGAAACACAAGGGCTGTGTTAACTCACAAACTCCATTGTTTGCATGTTGCAACTTCCTGATCTATATAATGCCTAATGATTTAGAGGCTGTGACCCAAATGCTAAAAGGAAATGATCGTGTAGCCAGTCGCAGACAGGCACCTGCAAGTTCCTTTTGATTTTGCGGATGTTGTGCTGGTTCAGGAAGTCTTTCTCCATCGCGAAGCGGCTGTGTTGATGATCCAACTGGGTCAAAAGATCATGAAACCTCACGGTGGCAAGAGACTCATTCTCCACATTAGCGACATGGTCCCTTTTAAGGGAAGGAAGAACAGATGATTCACACCAAATAAAGATGAAACCTGAATTCTGTTTTAACATAATTTATATATTTCTGCCTATATAAACCTTATTTTATCAGAAAGATACATTTAATTAGAAAGTGAATATTTAAAGTGGCGTATATTTATTTCTTTAGCAATAAAAGTGCACTAACTAATTGTTTATGTTGCACTGATTCTTGTTTCTCTTATAAAAAAAACTAATATTGCAGAATTTGTCTCTCTGTTGCCCTCACTAGGTCTGGATGACCAATGGTGTTGTTTATATGATGTTACCGGTTTATCGCATTCAGAATATAACAATTAGCCTTTTTTTTCTGGAAGATTTCACACTTAAAGTAAGTTCATCTGAAGTTTTTGTTTATTAACATTATGTGATCTCAACATGAAGGCCTTATGTACAATAAACTGTACTTTTGCTTTTTTTAGTAAAGCACAAATGCCTTAACCTGTAAAAGTAAAAAGAAAAATATTAATTAAAATAATAATTCATATTCATATTTTGATTACCTTTAAAAATATGTATGCATATAAAAAAAGTATTTATTCATATGTTCATGTTTTAATTTTAATATTTTGATTAACTTTAATAATATTTTTGCACATTTAAAATATTAATCTTTTCTTATTTAAATAACAATTTCTTTTACTTATATTAACATTAGTTACATTTTAATTAATAAGTTAATTAAATAATATTAATTAACTAAATACATTTTTTTAGCCTTTAAAAATATTTATTCACCTTCAAAAGTATTCATTATTATTTTAAGTTTTAAATCATATTAACACGTTAATATTAATATTCTAATTGCATTTAAAAATAAATATGCACATCAACAATATTAATATTCTAATTTTAATTATAGTTTTTGATTCATATAATATTACATTTATTATTATTATTTAAAACATTAATAACATTATCTACCTTTTTTTTTAAATATGTACCTTAAAAAGTATTAATTTGTTTTTTAAATTTTAAATATTACAATTCTAAATGATATGTTAATATGAATATTCTGATTACAGTTAAAATATTAATGCACATTTTAAAAAATTATATTTCAATTAATATTAAAGGTTGAACTTTATAATAAATGATGTTAAGAATCAGCAGGTTGCCTAGTTTAGCATTATCATACTTGCAAGAGGTTGTGGTTGTGTGTTTGACATGGTTGTAAAGGCACACAATCAGTCGTACGCACCAGTCATGGCTTTCTATCCAGCTGCTGAGGTACTGCCGGATGGCCATTGGAAAGCTGTCATCGTACAGTTGGTCGACCTGTTCCAAAAACGTTGAATCCAGTTGTTGAAGTTCCAACCACTGACTCATTTCTGCGACTCTGTGACTCTAAAACACATGACAATATATGGATATGGATAACAGACAGGCCACAGTGAAAACTTGCAGAAATCACAATAAAAGCAGAAACAGCAGACCTCAACAGATGAAATAATGAAATTTATATCTCAATTTATGGCCATGTAGTTCTTTTGTGTGGTGTGTGTTTCTAACCTAGCAGCTACTAGCAAAAAAGTCTCATTTGCATGAAAAGCTTATTTTGTGTAAAACTGTTAAGTACATTTTATATTATTATTATAGCTATCATTATTACTACTACTATTTTTTTTTAATGCTAAATGTGTTCTTGTATGGCCAAGTGGGTGTTTTGTTTGCTTTAAGACAATTAGATATTAAAAATATTTGATTTTTCATTTAAAATTAAAAGACAATAAGAGTAACATAATTTTGTTATAATATGCACCGTTATACTAATGTACATTTAAACAGAATGCTTTAACATGATACAATTATTTTATGTATAGTATAATAGCAGAAACAAACTATTGCTGTCAGTATAACTGAACATTAGTATGGACAAAAACGTGCATAATATTTATATTATTATTAATGCTTAAAAACAATGCGTGTGTGCGAAGGGTAGGGTTTGGGGGTATTGTTTTTGCATAAATATATTTTAAGGCTTTATATGAATTACAATATTTTCTCATTCAGACAGCTAAGTTGGGTAAACATGTGGGTGGGGTTTTTAAAGCTTTAAAATTGTTCTCAGTTGGAATAAATCAGTCGATCAATAATAATAACAATAATATAGCTATATTGAATAATGTTATTATTATGTATCAATCAATAATAATACTAATATATCTATTGAACGATGTTATGAATATAATTATTAGATAGAATTCATGCCGCTCGTAAACTGCAGAAGGGTTTACATATTTCCTAACGTTGGTTATATAAAGGCCTTTTATGTGTTTTTTCATTGCGTAACTATTAAAAATCCTCTAATAACGTGAAATCTTATGGTTATACAGTATGTATTACTCATATCACGCATTAACCAAACGTGAGATTAAAACTTCCTGTACAATATTACGCAGAAAAAAAAAATGAATTCGGAATTTAAAGTTATTATTTTGTTACTCACCCCCCTAAACGTTATCCAAGCACGGTTAAAGCAAGAATCCGCTGTTTTGTTTGATTTGTCTTCTACAGCAGCGGAATAACACGGAAGATCAGGGCAGTTCCCTGTTCCTCTCGATTTGTTATTGAACTATCTCAAGTAGTCTTTCCAGTAGATGTCCGACTCCGTCTGCGCGAGGAGCGCGTTTGCGTGTGTTTGAGTGACAGCTTGGTGAACCAATCAGCGAGCGAAATTTGTTTTTTACGTATGCGCTAGCCAATCAGCGCATTCGGGCGTCGTTTATGACGCAGGGTGGAATTTTGAACCAGGTTGTAGCGCAGCCCACGTGATTTATAAGAAACTGAAACTGTAGTAAGTGCACTAGAGACAGGTGTTTATTTCATCACCGCGTTAAAAGCTGTGGGAGAAATGCACGTTATTAGATTTTTTCATAAGAAATTAATTTGTTTTAAGAGGAAAATAATTGCATTAGTGACAGGACTAAAGGAATACATGTGGATGTGGGGACAATCAAGGTGAAGTTGCATTAATTTTCAAATAAAATCTGACTTACTGATTGCAGTTCAGTGTGCATCTTATAATATAGGGAACGCTTGAACTGGAGTATTTTGTCCTCCCTTTTAAATACACACACACACACACACAAACAGATATATATATACATATACAGTACAGACCAAAAGTTTGGACACACCTTCTCATACAAAGAGTTTTCTTTATTTTCATGACTATGAAAATTGTAGAGTCACACTGAAGGCATCAAGGGCTATTTGACCAAGAAGGAGAGTGATGGGGTGCTGCGCCAGATGACCTGGCCTCCACAGTCACCGGACCTGAACCCAATCCAGATGGTTTAGGGGTGAGCTGGACCGCAGACAGAAGGCTAAAGGGCCAACAAGTGCTAAGCATCTCTCGGGGGAACTCCTTCAAGACTGTTGGAAGACCATTTCAGGTGACTACCTCTTGAAGCTCATCAAGAGAAGCCAAGAGTGTGCAAAGCAGTAATCAAAGCAAAAGGTATGACATATTTTCAGGTGTTTCACACTTTTTTGTTATGTATATATTTCCATAAATAATTCCACATGTGTTAATTCATAGTTTTGATGGCCTCAGTGTGAATCTACAATTTTCATAGTCATGAAAATAAAGAAGACTCTGTGATTGAGAAGGTGTGTCCAAACTTTTGGTCTGTACTGTATATAATATGGTTAGTTTCACTGTATTTTTATGAAGTCTTGTTTCCCCTCTTTTCAACCTGTCGGTTTTAGAGGCAAGGTGTTTTATTTGTCTTCCATTCTTCCATGTCCTAAAACTATAGTTTCATGGCAACTGTTATTATTGAATCACGCAGCAAAGTGTTCAAAATCTTTTTCAAAATAATTAAGACATTTCTAAGTGCTTTCATTGCCCTGGGGACAGACTTCTAGTGTCGTTGCCTCATGGGGCCTCAATCACACTGGGGAACCCTCCAGAGAACAAAATAAAACAGGAGAGGCTTTAGCTTCCATTGAAAATGGGTTTGTTGCTTTTGAGTGCCATAATGTGCTCCACATGCTTGGAATGATGTCAATGATGTCAATGGTGTCATTGTTAGGGTTACAAAGAGAAAACATTGAAGAGGTCCCTTAAGGACACGCGAAAACAACTCCTCAGAGACTTCAGTAACAGGCATTTTACTTCATACAGTGACAGATCAAAACTATAACATGATTTGGAACCATAGAATCTATACACTTACAAAAAACAATCTCCATGTCATCACATTATGCAGGCTACCCAGTGAACTGGCAATTTAAGTGTTTTTTGACAAGAACATAAGCTGCATGCTTATGCATACCCTTAGTTGACATGTTCCAGCAATGTCTAAAAGCATTTAAAGATTATTTATACATTTTAATTTGTGACCAGTTACAGCAATGAAAAAAGTTTTTACTATTCCTACAATCTGTCAACTACCCATATGAAACAACTGCAGAATAAATCTTTTGGACGTCATGTTGAGTGCGAATCTGGGTCAGTGTTCCTGTTTTTGGGTCACTGGTGGATAAGTGACTTTATATAAATAATCAACTATACAACCCCCTTTGACATCAATTTAAAACTGAAAAGTACTTTTTGCAATTTTTACATTCTGACATCAAGCTGGTAAAGCCCATCAGGTCATCTCTATGCTCAAATGCATCCACAGAGGAAGACTTATACCTTCATAAACAAAGAAACACTTGTCACCTTGGTACAATTGTCCTTGTGTGCAACAGTCGATGAGAACAAACTAAAAGAATTGGATAAGTTGGTTTGTTGGGATCCTGGTGTGGTCGGTTGTTTTAGCAGGAACTATTTTGTCAGGGACAAGGTAAAGTTTATTTTCACTTCCCTCTGTTCCAGAGCAGTTAGGGCTTTCTGTCATAACAACTCAAGAAGCTCTCAGGCTCAAGAGCAGCCACAAAGGTCTACGACCATTGAAGGAATTTTTCCGTAGATTATCTGCTCATGGTCATTGAAATACAGCATGTTTATTGGCGACATCTTGGTGGGTGTGCAGCAGGGGCCTGCGCTGCCCCGAGGGTTGGCCTTGTTGACGATGTGACTGTGGGGGTACTTCTGCACACATTCACCTGAGCAGTAATTGGCCTTGTAGCGCTTGGGGGCAATTATCCAGTCCCAACCAAATTCCTCAAAGTCAACGGTGAGTGGATACCGGCAGCAACGTGACTCAGTGGAATGCTCATCGCAATCGAGGCCGGTGTCCCGTCTGGACCGTTTGCCAGTGTCCAAAATTTTAACCTCCAGGAAGGGTTGCTGGAAGGGCGTACATAAGAACAATTAGCTCAGGCATGGTCAATTAGGTTCAAAGGTGCAATTAAGCACATACTTGACATTAATTGCAATACACTTTTTACAGTAACAGCCCCCACCTTCCTGACCAACCTGACCAATAAAATCAAGTTTATTATGGCCCACTGTGGAGTTTGAAGGTACCTTGCTTTCCACCATTACTCTGAAAACTCAGTAAGACTTTGCAGGATCTACCTAAATCTACAGGTTTCTAAAGGTACATTTAAACTCCACAAGGTGCACATACATTTTAAAAGCTACTGTTAAGTGGCGGGGATCAGAATTTGATGACACAATTTCCAACTTTAGGTGAAGTATTCCTTTATCCACTAGACCAGTGGCCACTCAGCAATGCACATTTTAGAGGTCTCCTTAATCAAGCAAACATTATTCAGGTCATCAACTCATTTGTAGAGACTCCAAAGAGAGATGCAACATGTGCAGTGCTGGTGGGCCTCCAGATACAGGGTTGGAAAGCACTGCACTAGACTACTCTGTAAGGTAAGACTACATACACCTGTTCCTGGTTATCTACCTAACTGCAGAGTTCAGTTCCAACCCTGATTAAACACCACCTGTCTGTAATTATCGAGTGCTCCTGAAGATCTTAATTAGTTGGGGTTGGAGCTGAACTTTGCTGGAAGGTCTGGACTGGACACCCCTGATGTACACTTTCATTAACCTTTATCAGATCCGTCAATTAAAGTTCGTCCAGTATTTGACAAAGAGGCATGTAATTAAGTACCACTGAATGCACCAACTTACCAATCCCTCTTCTCCAGACTCTGCAGAGGTCACAGCCAGATCATTTCCATTTGCATCAAAGGCCTTGATTTCTATCCCAAAGTTACTCTCAGGCTGTTTGAGCCACAACTGCAGTAGCTGCTTCATGTCGATGTGCTGCCAGGAGTTTGTCCGGGCATTCACATCAATTTTTTGTGCACGCATTCTTGAGTGGTTGTTCCCTTCAGACAGAGACTTCAGGTGAGACAGCTGGATGAAGACTGTGGTTGGCTCCTCTGCTGGTCGGAGGTAGATCCAGAGCAGGGCCTTGAGGATGCTGTTAGGCATAATCTTTGGGCTCAGTGAGAACATGCAACACTTCGGCATTCCCTCAGTTTGGGTGATTGCTTGAGCTGCAAGGTATTAAGTTTACTAAGACCATTTAAACCTTTTCACCAATGTGCAAAAATGATACCTTTATGGCTACAATAGCTTGTTACCATACTAGTACCCTTAAAGGGACAACTTATCAGCTTATGGGTTAACATAGTTGTAAGGGTAGATATTACTGCTCTAAGGTACTAAAATGCACCTTCCAGGGGTAGATAAAGTACAAAGTTGACCCTTTAAGAGTACAACAGCAACACTGACAAACTGTGGGCATCTCTGCTCCTGGGACCACTGTCCCGCAGATTTTAGATGTACATTGAAAATTCCAGGCAGGTATGTTTTGTTAATATGTTCGGAACAAAAATCTGCTGAACAGTGTCTTCCAGTGCTGGAGTTGCCCAACCTTGCAAAGGTTTATGCCAAAGAGTGCAACAACATACAAAACTTTCTTCAACACTGTCAGACAATGGCAATCACCACTGTTCTACTGAAATAACACAAAAGCCCCTTTCACACTGAACGTTGGACCCGGCAAATTGCCCGAACATTTCCGGGTCGCCTTCTGTGTGAAAGCAAACACGTCCCGGTATTGATTCCGGGTCGGGGACCTAGTGACATTGCCAGGTTCAGTCCCAGGACGAGCACTTTGTGAACAAAAGCCAGATCTAATGCCGTGTCGTAACGATGACGCATGTTATCGCGCAACTCTTTTTCTGGCTGTTTTGAAGGAAGATCAGCATTCGCGACGAAAACACATGTGCAAACTGTAATGAAGCAGAGATCAGTTAGTTCCTACTCTCCGCGCTGACGCCGAGATCGTTTGCTTGCTTCAGTGAAAGTATAACGTGCCTAACGTTTTCGACTCGTGCATTACACGTCACGCCCTGATGTCACGTGTCGTTACGGGACATTTACGGCTTGTGTGTGAAAACACGCACATATCCCGGGTAATCACTGGCAGTGTAAAACTGCAAAATCTAGAACAATTGCCGGAACACTTTACCCATGTATTTACCGGAATCGCAGTGTGAAAGGGGCTTAATAGAGCAACTACTGTATTTTTGGTAGAATCTATGGTTTCCACTGAAAATCTTTGAAAAGAGCCCATGTTTTCATAGGCCAAATGTGCTGTGTATGTTGTCTCTCGGTGCACAGCTTTGCATAAAACAAGGTCTGTTGCCTTTGGCCGGCTTCCAACAACCATAGAATGAATGAACCATAGTTGGTTCATAATCAACCCTTTCAGGTTATACAATGCCCCCCCAAGTGTATTTTGGCATTAAAACCAAACTTAAAAAAAGTATTAATTTTATTGCATTCAATAACAAAATAATGAACTCATTAGCATCTGCAAATTATGCTAGAAGTTCCTCAAAAGTAACTTGACATAGATTTTAAGTGTGCCTAAAGTGTCTGAATACTTTTGTGGTGACTATATAATACTGAACACTTGTACTCACGCTCTGTGGCCATGGTTATGATGGTCTCGCTGCTGCCTTGTTCCTCATCCTCACTAATGCCTCCATTTTGGTCATATTGGTCCAGGAGCTCCTGCAGTGGAGGTGCTTTAGGTAAGAGCAGCTTAACCGTGTCTCTGCTGATGTTTGGAGCCTGTTCCAGACGCAGGATGCTCAAAATCTGAGACTTAATGGAGTGCAGGCGCAAAAGTTTACTCTGTTGTCGAAACTGACAGGTCGAGCACTGGCCGTTGTCGTCTCCAAGCGTCACAGATGCTTGTGATGTTATTGTTGTAGCTGTTGCTCTTTCACTCAGACTCTGACTGTGTGACACCAACACACTCCAAAAGCTCAGATAAAGAAGGATAAACATGTTTCCTGATGTGTCGTTGTAGACATTTACACATTTGGGAATGGACTGCACCTTCACACACTCTCATCCAAACAGCACTGGACAGAAGTTCAGCCCCTCGGGGAAGTTTTATACTTCGGATTCCCTGCAGTTAGATATCGTACGATTGGTGGGATTGAGAAGCACAAGTCCAGATGAGACAACACACAGAGAATTGCTGCAAGTCTTGATTTGAGGATTTTCAGCGACTTGTCTGTTTTGTTCGACATACCTTAAATGTCTAACACAAATACCTTAAAATATCATATGAATTTCATTATGCTGACTGATGACCCACCAATTATGATGCACCCAAGGGTGTTAGGGTTATGTAGTCTTAGAGATGGGTTGCTAGGTTGTTCTGAAAGGTTTTTAAAGTGTTAGTATATGGTTGATAGTGTATTGCTATGTTGTAGGGGAGTCAGAGCAGGTTATTTCAGGTATGACACAAAGTCTTTTAAACAAAGTTTTTTAAGTTCAAGTCCACCGGCATTTATCTAACTCCCCGGTCTGGCTTGTTCGTTGGAAAAAAAATGCTAGATTCATCTTTAGGACTTGTCAGATCGCCTGTCAATCAAACTCACTGTAAAGGATCAATTGAGTGGGTGTTCTGAGTGCTCTTATTTTAGCATGTTGTCATATAATAACTTACTGTAGGTAGTTGCTGGGTTGTTCTGAGAAGTTTTTAGTGTCTATCCAAGCAGTCGATAGTGTTTTATACAAAATATGTTCTGTATAAACACCTGAAAATGGATGCATAAGGAAACATCACCTTGATTACATTGGTGAAAGGGCTTTCTTCACTTTTAGACCGCAGTTATAGCTTGCAACATTGGTATGCGTTGATTTCTTTATAAATCCATTTTATGCATGGTGCAGATATAATGACTGAGGACAGTATTGCAACAGCTGTTCGGTAACATCTCCAGATACAGATGTCACTGCTCTTTCGCTCTCTCTCTTTTCCAGCAGTGCGGTTTTAAGAAATGCATAAACAACAACAGATGACTGCTAGCTAGGCAAGGACACAGGAAGTGAGATATTGGGGTCGGCCTTTGGTGGCTCAGTCTCAGCACCACCACCTGGTGGTTCATCAAGTTATTTCAGAACAAACACAAAGATCACACTCAACCGAGAGCTAAAGCAGGTTTAATGAAGAATAATGCTGTATGAGAATAAAGCGTAATGACATATTTGCAAAGAGAGTCTGATTATTCAAAATATGACCCCAGCAAACTACAATTCTGAAGTGTAGTTAATGAAAAATGTCCGGCTCTTTTGCATACCTAGAAAGTGCAATTGCAGTTATTTCATGACTACACTGCCACTCACTTTAGATGAGTTACTTGGAAGTGGCAAGAAGGGTATTTCTACATTGCCTAATAAAAATATGAGTGATGCTTGTCTGTGCAAACCTTACTCTTATTATTATGGGTTTTTTTTTTTGGCTGGTTGCCAGTGCACTGAAAAGTCGTAGCAATAGCCTTCTGGCTGTTTGCTCATGTCGAAATAGCACGTCCTCAAGCCTATGTTAATCTGCTACCACCTTCAATAAGGGACCACCCCTCCATTTTTCCAAAATCTCTTTAACAAGCTACACAATACTTTCTTGTATTTTAGTTAATTCAGTTATCCATGCTTGCATAATGGGTATAAATAAATGCAAAATGTATTTTAGTTAATGCACTTACAATAAAGTTGTACACCAGAGAGTGTCTTTATTTGATCTGGTGTGAGTTACAGTCTGCATTATGTCCTCTGTTATCATTCTCTTTGGCGTTCTTTAACAGCACAGACACTCTCGCTTCAGTCTGATTACCAGGAACAATTGCAATTGGCTCTTTGCCATTTATGCGTTCCTTAAAACAAGTTTCGTATCACTTAAAGTGTGGTTCTTAGATGCAGAGAAAAACATGTGGGTTATTAAAATGCACTATGGGAGCCCTGACCTAGATATAAAATAGTGAATGTTAAATGTTTTCCCTGAATGAAGCATCCGTGATGTCCTTCAGATTCATAATAACGTCGTAAAATGCTCCAAATACTGTTTCCAAAGCTTTAGCCGCTACCTGACAAGAATGATGCATTGAAATTAAAGCTGATATCAGCTTATTTTGACCTTCAGAGTCATGTTATTTGTCATTTTCCCAAATGCAAAATCAGCAGTTTACTCTTAGTGGAAAGTGCTTGGATTGAAAAGATGTATTTTCATATTGTGTCATCACAAGCATTTATATATATAACATATTACATATTTTAAAGAAATATAGAGGATAATAAATACATTGTAAATATATATGTGTGTGTGTGTGTGTGAATATATATATATAAATAATACAAAGGTTGTCATAGCTACTGTGCCATGTTTATGTGTGTTTTTGCCAGTGTGGTTGTAATTTGCCTTCTATAACCACATTTCCACAAAGACAATTTACTGTTAAATGCAAGTTGAATGGTTGTGAAGGTTAGTTATATACCAGTCAGGCTCCTCTCTGCAAATATGTTCCTAGTCTTTCATGTTTCTTTTGTGATGCATGACTGACATGTTTTTTACATCAATCAAATGCTCAAACAGGTTTAACACGAGACAGAATGTTCCTAGTTTTTCCTGGTGACATATATTGTCTCTATAGTTTGATGGATTGAAAGGATGGGTTTGTTTGTTGAAATTTCACAGAAGTAATGAACTGTACCAGATGTTTTCATCAGGTGTGCCTTTGGGCAGTTTCAGAGCAGCCTAATGAAGGAAATCGTGCAAGAAAACAGTTATCAAATATTTTGTGCATGCATGACAACTTATTCTACAGAGGTTTGATTACACAAGTTGCATATTTAATGGCAAAATTTATTCAAAATACAAATCCTTTTAAAGCCACAGTATTTTGTTTGTGTTTGGTTTTGTACCATGTAGCTGTTAAAGGTCATTGATGCAGCGTACACTTTTAATAAGAAGTCGCTCATGGATTCATGAAATGGAGGGATGAGTCTCTTTCCGTACGTCATCTGACTGACCATGCAGCCCAGAGCTGCATATATATATATATAACCATATATATATATATATATTTTATTTATTTATTTATTCATTTATTTATTTATTTATTTATTCTGGCAAACAATCTATAATAATAATAATGTATATAATAATATATGTTAAATATAGTATTTTTCCTATGTTGACTATAGAGTGTATAAATTCAAATGAATAAAATACATATAAAATAAAAATATTATGATTAATATAAAATTATTAAATTGTGTGTGTGTCTTAATATATTCCAAAATGTTAAAATAAATATTTATATATATTTTTTTATGCATTTTAAGGATATGCATAATATTTAAAACAATTATTTTATATTCTGATCATTTTACAGATATAAATAAAATAACATACATTTAAATAGATCAATTTTGTTTTCTAACAAAAATCTTTGATATTTCCAAAACGAAGTATATGTTTTGTAAGTTAAAATATAAATGGACCCTCCACCAGGAGCCGCTGTTCTGGCCCCGACACTGTGGATGAACTTCTGTAGGGACAGAGACGCAAGCCGGCCATCGTCCTGATTGTCCTGGACCATACAGTATACCTAAACTCAGCATCAACCAATCAGATACAGTCCTTCTGTTAGACATCAGAAATATCATGTATATTATTTTATCTATATTTACTCTATGGTTCTCTCCTTTGGAACGAACGGCCCCAAGGAGTCGAGTTCTTATTTGCTGATAACCTGACAGAATAATGAAAGATGAATGAAATAAGACCTTTAATTTCCTGCTGGTTTGAATATTTGACCATGCTTATTTTAACCACATTATTATGTGTGTCACACACAGACATAGCTAAACTTTCTGTAAACCTGTTCCTTTGTGATCAGAAGGTTAACGTTGTAGGCGATGAGAAACTTTCTGGCACTGGTGACTGTGGTGCCCCGCGAAGGGACGAAGGTTTTCTGTAGCGGTGTAACTGATTTTAGCCTTATCCAGTGCTCGACTTGCATAAACAATAACTACTCCAATTATGGGCCATCCAAACTTCCAGCTACCCTTGGTGAACAGCGATGCCAGCGACACAGGTCTTGGAGCATGTGCTTACACATACATGGCATGTAAAACAGTACTGTTCCTCAGAATTCAGAACACATGTGTGAAGTCTAAAAGTCTAAAAGTACTGCTGTGAAAGCTTAGACCTCATTCCAATCACAGAGAATCTCCACTGGCAAAAAGGATTCAGTTTATATAGAATACATACACGGCAGAAATAACATGATCTGACACATAATTTCCCTCTAATATTAGTCATTTTTATATGCCAATTCAGTATAATAATAATATTGTTTTTTTATTGTAATAATATAATAATAGTTATTTGAATAATTTCATATTATATATTCTTATGTTCTATCTTTCTATATATCATCTATCTATCTATCGTTCTATAATTTTTATGTAATATTACAGTGGTTCTATTTTGTTATTTTAATAATAATACAATTATTATTAGTAGTAATAGTAGTATTATTCTTATTCTTATTATTATTATAAGAGTACATTTTTAATGAACAGAGTCAGCTTGAGGGCAGCAGTGAACGCTAGATCCCTTATTACTCTCCATAAAACTTACGCCAAAGAAGAAAAGTCTACCGGAAAAGGACCGTGGTAGAAGAACTCCTTTTTAAAAAAAAAAAAAACATTAGATGATATAAAAGGGGAACACAGAGACATTTGAATCTGTAAAACAATAAGATAACAATTTTGCATCCTACACCACATACCGTAGAAGAACTCAGGGTTGTGGATTCGAATCTAAATTTGTAAAATGACATGATTATACATACTCCAGTACAGTAGGTGGCGGTATGCACCTTAACGTTGGTTGCAGCCCACCATTAAATAAGAGAAGAAGAAGAAGAACCGAAGAAGAAGAAGAGACAGCAGCAGAAGCGGCCGATGGCGGTTGTTTTCTTTTAGCATATTTGCTAATGTAAACCCGATTTTTTTCCTCTTTGTTTTACCCACTACAGCTCACCCGTACTCTGGAGATCTCAGTAAAGTGGTAGGGAGGATGTTGGCTACAGGAACGGTGAGATTTTGCACGTTTTGGGGCAAATTATGCTTGTTTATTCTGGGGCCTGATAGAGCTAACGGCTAAAGCTAATGCAGTCAATTACTATGGTGATGTAATAAAACTTTATAAGCTTTACATTAGGATACGATTATGTGAGTTTATATGTTTATTAGAATATCTGAAGTCTGAAAAAAAGAGTCTTAGGAAATTACGAGTCTGAGTTTTTCAAGTGCCATTAGTAATGTGAGTGATAATTTTATTAATCATAATAATTTAATTGGTTTATGCAGAATATCAGTAGTTAGTCTTTTTTGTTGTTGTTGTTGTTGCGGTTTCTGAACACATTGCCTTATCCATTAATAAAAAAAAAAAAAATAATTCGTCAAATAATGGTTATTTAGAACATTTCATGTAAGATTATAACAAAGTGCATGGATAGAAAATACGGGACATGAAAACAAACATTATTAAATAATTCAAACGTTTTGGTAGAATGATTAAATTATAAAAACAAAATAGTGTAAATAAAAGAAACCTTGCTATTAAAGGAAATGCACAAAAAAAGATGCATTTTTAGTAATAACAATAAAAAACACCACAATGTGAATAGAAATCAAGCTTGATTTTTCTAATAAATATTGGTTCTAGTGTTCGTTTATTTTCTCATTTTGATTTTGTAAGTCGAGCTGTGTAATCGCTGTCTTGTAGACTGTAACCACGGTGGGTCTGACGCAGGTGGATCGTGACAAGATCTATCAATGGATCAACGAGCTCTCCAGCCCTGAAACGCGTGAGAACGCCCTGCTGGAGCTCAGCAAGAAGAGGGAGTCTGTGGCAGATCTGGCCCCGATGCTCTGGCACTCCTGCGGTACTATAGCAGCTCTCCTACAGGTGCGCCGAAAAATCAGTTTAACACGCAATAAGATGAGACCTGGCTAGCAGGCAATGTTATGTTTGTACCACTGTTAATTTTGGCAGGCATTTTTGATTTAGTCTTAGTCTTTATCTTGAGACGAAAATGATTAATAGTCTTAGTCACATTTTAGTCATTTGAGTCTTTCATAGTTTTAGTCGACGAAAAGTCATTGCATTTTAGTCAATAGTTTTAGCCAAACTGTAGTTACCAAATTTTATTGTGGTAGCTATTTTTATATGTCGTCTTTAAAATAAAATAATAATGAACTCTTCTCTCTTTAGACCAAATCAATTAAGCTTGAGAAAGTTGAATCAAGAACTGAATTTGGAAAAACTTGAATAAATTGACAATTTTCATTTTTGGGTGAAATGTGCTTTTAAGTGAAAAAGGAGCAACTTATAAAAATAATATATATATAATTGATACAAAAAAAAATATTTAAGAGAAGTTTTTGAATTCATAAATCCTCCCAAAAGAATTGATGAAAATGAATAACATTTTACAGTAAAAAATTATTTGTAATATTTTGTATCCGCATTAATTCAGATATTATAAAAATTTATATAGAAAAAATACATTAATAATATTTACAATAATATTAAAATGAATAAAGCTCTTTAGTATTTATTTGTAAACTTTAAATGTTATGGTGTCATATATATATATATATATATATATATATATATATATATATATATATATATATATATATATATATATATATATATACACACACATTTTCTTAAACATTTAAAAAAATTTTACAGGAGATTGTGAATATCTACCCATCTATAAACCCCCCGACACTGACAGCACATCAGTCTAATCGAGTGTGTAACGCTTTAGCACTGCTGCAGTGTGTGGCCTCCCACGTCGAGACACGGTAACTCACTTCCTGTACACACATCAAATTATAAACTCTTATTAATTCTGTGCTACACTGACTCCCCCCCGCTGCCCCTTTTGTTCTTCATCCTCAGCTCTGCTTTCCTGGCAGCTCACATCCCTCTGTTTCTGTACCCCTTTCTGCACACGGTCAGTAAAACTCGTCCCTTTGAATACCTGCGGCTCACAAGTCTGGGTGTTATCGGTAAGAAAGCCAGCTGATCCAGAAAACAATCAAGAAGCCTCTTCGTATGAAAGAGTGGACTGAAATGTGTTTCTCTTACAGGTGCACTAGTGAAAACAGATGAGCAGGAGGTGATCAACTTCCTGTTGACCACCGAAATCATTCCTCTCTGTCTGCGCATCATGGAGTCCGGCAGCGAGCTCTCCAAAACGGTCCGCTTTCTAAAATCTTCCCTCTAACATATATACTTAATGAGTGGATTCAGAAGGATGGATGTATTTAGCAGGTGTGTGTTTCTCCCAGGTGGCCACATTTATACTGCAGAAGATCCTCCTGGATGACACGGGTCTCGCGTATATCTGCCAGACCTACGAACGCTTTTCACATGTCGCCATGATTCTGGTGATTCATTTTTTATTTATTTTTTAATAAATGCCAATATTAATCAGTTTTGCAAGGTGATTTGTAACCAATTTACCTACAGATTTTTACACACACATCTTTATTTTTTTTGTCTTGCAGGGGAAGATGGTTCTTCAGTTGTCTAAGGAGCCTTCGGCTCGCCTGCTGAAGCATGTTGTGCGCTGTTATTTACGACTCTCTGACAACTCCAGGTATTTTTTCCCCTGCTTTTAGAGTTCCCTGTTGGCCTGTAGGGGGTGCATCAAAAAAAAGGAAATCTAAATCATATTTTGTGTCTCTCAGGGCGAGAGAAGCTCTGCGTCAGTGCCTGCCCGACCAGTTAAAGGACACCACGTTTGCTCAAGTGCTAAAGGATGACTCCACCACCAAACGCTGGCTCGCTCAGCTGGTCAAAAACCTACAGGAAGGGCAGGTCACAGACCCCCGCGGCATCCCCTTACCTCCTCAGTAACACACTCCCACTCATCCCAAACCCTCCAGGACCACCAGCACCACACCTTAAACGCATCAGACTGTTTCTCATACAAGGGCACTTAATATTTTTTTGCCAAGAAGCTCAGAACGGTGCTCAGCATTCACGGTTTGTTTCGAGATAATAACAGTTGACTTTAGACTCTGCTGGACTGAGGAAGAGTCCGTCTCATCCATTATTAGGCTTCTTTTTCTTTTTCCTCCAAGCCTTTTTGATGGAATCGAGAGGAATCGAAAGACTGTTTTGTCTGTGTATTTCATCACAAAAATGTGTAATTTTGAATGCTGTTAAATAAACAGTGTCATGCCATTTGTTAATGTCACGTGAAATTGCCGTCTTCTGTGCTGCTTTTCTGGTCAGGAAGTAGGTTATTTGACTCCGAAATTAATTTCAGGCTAATTTAAAATTACAGTTTAAGACCATAATAGACATATTTTATATATATATATATAAATAACATTTTGTTCAGTATATTGTACTTGCATATACCAAAACAAAAATAACATTTAGTGTAAAAAAAAAAGTATGCAATTTTATAAAATGATTATATCATTGTATAATATATTACAGTATATATAATACAATGATAAATAAAGTGTCAAAATATAATATCCAGTTATTAAACTACATTCATAGTGTGAAATATAACCATTATTTTAATATTATGTAATTAATATTACACACTGATTTTTAGCTGTGCATATATATATATATATATATATATATATATATATTTAAAAATGTATTGTTTTTAAATCTTAATTTTATTATATATAAAAATATTGTTATTTCGGAGCCAGCTATATGGCACTCGATGAATTAAATATATTGGACGAAAAAGCATTTTAAAATATTTAGAGTTTTAAAACATTGTTTCTTCCCTTTATTTTAAGTAAAGTTTATGCATAGCTTGATCCTTGATACTTGCCACCTGCTGACCAGTAGTAGTACTGCAAAAAAACAGCTCTGGAGCAGAGGAAATAATAAAATAAAACAATTGTTTTCCACATGTTTTCAAATTAGAAATTATTTATTTTGAATGCAGAGAAATCTGGTGACTCGGTGGCTAACAGTACTTCTAGAATTTGTATTATAAAATGACTGTTAGGTGTACAGTTTTTGCATATCTACGTGGCAAAACTTTCATGTCCCATTTTCCTTAAATGGGGAAATCTAGTCTGAGATCCAGAATAGTTGTTCTAGTCCCGATTACAAGCATCATATCAACCGAATGGTCAGTTGAGTTTAGTTGCTAATCACTTTTGTGTAATGAACGATCTGATACGTTGTTAAACACGGTGAGAGTTTCATTGAGGTGAAGTCTGCCATGGAAAGTGTTTCTCTCTCTGTGTGTGTGTGTGTGTGTGTGTGTGTGCTTATAGGAGTCTGGAAGCACTCCAGGGGTTGTCTCGATGATATAGCGGGTAGGCAGGGACCCCCTTCTAAAGACGCCAGCGCTGCGTGTGTAAGCTGAGCTCAGACATCGAGCTTGGCTGTGTTTTATTCATGAACCGAAACACGAGGAAGGGACAGAGAAGAAGAATTCCTAATAAGAGATGAAGCCAGGTACAATCAAAATCGACCCCCAGGACCACTTGACAGGCACAAGCACGCTTCGGACGGGTTGATTTTTCAAATACAAGATGTTCAAAATTTGACCAAAAAATTCCACTTCCTCTTATTCCCTGTATCCGCCTGAACGCAGTTTAACAGGGTTTCTAAATGATGAATGCCTACTTCAGTAACCTGATCCAATCATCTGGGGTCTCCGCTAAAGGGCCCCAGTGAAGCAGGCCAAGCGTAGACAATAGGCTCTTGAGCTGTGCTCCACAAACATCCATTAAACTCCCTGACACGTGTTTCAGGGCCAGACTGGAGGCGGACGACAGTGTTCAATATATGTCTGTCAATGAAAAAAATGCCATGAAGACGTTATATTTTATGAACATTCAGTTCCTTTGATCATGTATAGCCTATAAAGGTGAAATTATGCTCCTTCATCATTTTTAAAGGAACTCTTTTGTACTGTAAGAGTGCAATGTAAAATGCTAACAGTGTTGACTGACATGGCTAATCAGTCATTTGAATTAATTTTTGCTGGTGTTTGCTAATGCTAGCATGCCATTTCTGTTGCTCATGCTTAGGGATTTATACTTTTTATATTAGCAACCAAATAGCAACATGCTAAAAACAATTTATAATGCCTTATTAGCCATAGCAAGAGGCTAGCACTGTGGCTGTTTTGATTCAGGTCCATATCTACCCAGAACGTTTACTTTTATCTTGGCCAGGTAAATATTCACCTAGCGACACACTGAACACTTTAGGAGCTGCATAGCAACATCCTAGCATTGTGGCTGTTTTGATATCCACCCAGAACACGCTTCTCCTGAGTTAGGCTCCTCTTCACACTCTTTTGACAGCTGGCAAACACAGAAACATGCAACACCACTCAGAATGACAACAGAGTGGCTTTTTGACTCCTTAGCAAACACATTATGATTTTAGAAAATAGCAAAAAACACTCTGTTTGGCATAATGCAATATGCAAAAAGCTTTGATAACACAGCCAATCAGTAAACAGGAACTGCATTTATCTGAATGTGAATGTTTATTCGGTAACAATTAAAGCTTTAGTTGTCACGCAGGAATGCAACACTCCAGTTACGCAATGCGCCGGATCGTGTTTCCACTTCAAAACTGACATACCCTCGTTTTATCTGTACAGAGGGACAGAGATGCAAGACAAAGCAGCCTGAGGGAAAGAGATGTTTTGACTCCCAAAGACAGAGAGGGGATATAGAAAGCGTATCTTGAGGACAAGGGGCGCTCGTGAACATCGTGTCCCGTGTGTTGCTGTGGATCTGTGAGTGTGTGGTTGTGCGTCAGAGGGAGGTGTGTTGTGGCGAGATGTGGACAGTCGGTCCGGCTCTTTTGCAGTGGGGGCCACATTACACCGGCTTCTCCTGAGTTACGCTAGCAACTCTTCGAAGCTCAAATACATATCCAGCAATGAGCCTACAGAGGGTAAGTCCTCCTTCAATATTAAATATTATTGTTCTCTGACTATGAAAGTTTATTTACAGACACATTACACCTGTTCACACCTGTTGCTTGTTTTATCTTTATGCAGTTGGTTAAATTGTTGTTTTTAATACTTACATAATTGATACATATTTATTTATCTTTTATAGTTTAATTATTGATATTTTTATTATTAATCTAATTTAATAAATTATTTATCTAATTTAGTGTTCCTGACTGTAGCTCAACTGGTAGAGCGTTGCGTTAGCAAACAAGCTAGTGCAAGGTTGTGGGTTCGATTCCCCGGGAACACATGATAGGTAAAAATTGATAGCCTGAATGCCCTGTAAGTCTGCTAAATGCATAATTGTAATTTTTTAATTTAAATTTAATAAAAATATTAAAATGAAAAAAAAAATCACATTTAAAACTAAATTATTTTGCAATTGAATTTTTTTATATAATATAGTGAACATACTGCTATTGTTGACACTGTTGTCATTTGGTGTAGCTCATTCGTATCATCATTGGTATTATAAGAGTTTTAGTCATTAGTTGTAACAGCAGCTAACAACATATCAGTTGAAGGAATCTGGAGTATTAGGAGTTCAGGCAGTTTTTGTTAATAACTCGTTGTGTAACTCCATGTTTAAAGCAAACTGGCCTTATGTGAAACCTGAATCCTCATGGCAACTTTGTGTGACTTTTTGTTTGATTTTGCATAGCTGTGCAGTATTTGATGGTGAGTGTGAGATGCTTTTACAAATAACTCATTGAAGAGTCTGAGTCCACAGCTCTAGTGCTGATCCCTGTATTAAAGCCGGACATCCAGGGGCTTTTGGCTTTTGACCACAGCCATTTATACCATCTGAAAAACTTATTTGAGGGTGTGCATATATATTTTGTTGTCAGTTGCATTAATGTAGGAACAGACTGAAATCAAGACTTAATTTTTATTTTTTTAATATTATTACTAACACTGTTCAGTTTCTTAAAAATACATTTATCTGAATATTTTACATTGTTTGTGTGGCGTTTATCGTTTTAAATTATGGTTGATGGCTTGTTGCATTAATACAATTATGCTGTTACATATAAAATCTAGCTTTTTATATTAGGGGATGCCTCAGATATACAATTTTTAATGCATGTCTTTAACAGTTGCAGACGTTACTGTTATTGTATGGTAAATCTTAAACATATGCTATTTAATGTATTATGTCTTTTAATATTCGTTTGTTCACTCTTGTCAGTGTGACTCATTCATTTATTCTCTCTGTTTATCCTTAAACAGGAGACACCTAAAAAATGACAGAACGACAGATGGCTTCTACTGAAAGGAGCCTACGTAAGTTTACATTTATGGGGAAAAAAGGAGTGCTAGCAACACCAATTTACAAGTATTCATAAAATGTATGCCAAAACTTATCTCATATATATCTATACATTCATTATCTGGTTATAAGAGGCAGGGGGTGTTTTTAATATTTTGTGTTTAGATGATGTGCTGAGAATCTGGGTCAGGTGCACTCCCTGTTGTCTGAGCCCTCTTCGCCCTCTTTGTCTCCTGTACTGTCTTGCTCCTCAGGTATCCAGGCTGACGACGACCTGAAGTCTATGTTTGTTGGCACAGTGATGAGAAAAATCAAGTCTCGCACGTGGAAAAAACAGCGTTATTTCCGACTACAAGAAGACTGCATGACTATCTGGTACAAGAGCAAGAAAGCAGGAAACGCACACTCCACCTGTAAGTAGCACTAACAAGAGCAACAATCTGTAATTATTAGCCATTCATCCAAAGCTACATGCTGTACTGCAAGAACAATTCCATTCACCAGGGGGTCTCCAGTCCTTCTCCTGGAGGGCTTGAAGAGTTTAGCTGCAACACTACCTATTATTTTTTGTAGTGATCCTGAAGACCTTCATTAGCTGGTTCAGGTGTTTAAATGGGGCAAAACTCTGCTAGAAGATAACCCTCCAGGAGAAGGATTAGACTCTGTTGTAATAAGAGAAACCTGAGTTTTATAAGTGTCTTATTTAAGTTAACAATAGTGATAGTTCATGGATTAACTCTTCCTGTGATTGAACCTATAACCGGCCAGGAACAACTGCACCATTACCCTTGGCAGTTATATAGCAGCTTCATATAAAGTATTTTCAGAACCTCTAGGTCAGGCCAACATCCTCCAGAGTTTAGCTACTGCTCCAACACACCTGCCTGGAAGTGCGTAGCGATTGCAATTTACAGTCTTGTTTTATTTTGGTATTGAGATCTCTTGAGACCACATAAAGGTTGCATTTGTAGAGGTCTGGTCTTGACTCCAACTCTTAGGGTTTAGTGCAGGGATTCTCAACCCTAGCCCTCGAGGTCAACTTTCCTGCAGAGTTTAGCTCCGACCATCCATGATCAAACTCACCTGCCAGTAATTTACCAGTATTCCTGAAGACCTTGATTAGTCTGTTTTTGGTCTGTTAAATTATGGTCCAACAGGAGCAGGATTGGGCACCCCTGCTCTAAACTGGATGAAGGGTTTAGGTTGGGGTCAAAGTTGTAGCCTTAATCTCGTTTTATTTTGGTACTGAAATCTCTTGAGACCACAAACAATGTTGCATTTTGTATGGGTCTGGGCCTTGATGGGCCAAATATTGGTCTTGTTTCAAGCTCTTAGGGTTTAGGGCAGGGGTTCTCAACTCTGGCATTCAAGGTCCATTTTCCCTCAGTTTAGCTCCAACCTTGATCAAGGTCACCTGCCAGTGACTTTCTAGTATTCCTGAAGGCCTTGATTAGCAAGTTTAGGTGTGTTAAATTATGGTCGACCAGGGGCAGGATTGGGCACCCCTTCTGTAGATTGGATGTAAGGTTTAGGTTGGGGTCAAAGTCGAAGCAGGAATCTTCGAGATCTCTTGAGACTCCAAAAACTTTGCATTTGTAGGGGTCTGGGCATTGATAGTCCAAATATTGGTCTACAATATTGGTGTCTACAACACTTAGGGTTTAGGGGATAGCTAGTTAAATGTTTGTCTATCTTTGTATATAGTTTCTGTGGGTGATGTGGAAGCTGTGCGGGAAGGGCACCAATCTGAGGTTCTGCTCAGCATTGCTGATGAGTTCCCGCCTGACCGCTGCTTCACCCTTGTGTTCCGTGGTCGAAGAGGCAACTTGGACCTAGTGGCCGAATCAGCAGGGGAAGCACAATCGTGGATTAAAGGGATACGCAAACTCATCGATAACCTGGAGAACATGGGGCAGAGAGAGAAACTAGACCAGTATCCTTTACTATCACTCTTTATCTGCCCGTCTATCATTCCACTTTCTGCCAATCTTACACGCACAAGGTTTCATGCAGGCTAAAAGGCATTAAAGGACACTTAAATACACTGGGATGCAGCACATCTGATCCATTGACCTGGTTTCACTCAATGTAGTGCAACATGAGTTATGGAAGATGGACATGTTCCTGGGACTTTCTTGTTTTTCAAAGTTTTAACCCTATCTCTAACTATACTTGGATTGATATCCAAGCCCCAAGTTTGAGCACTTAACTTCCAGGTCTTAAACATAACCCCCAGTAACCCTACTTTGGTAAATCATGTCAAGCACTTCTGTTTTCCCTTAAATGCGGTTTCCAGATGGATCTGTGATTGGTTTAAAAAGGCAGACAAAAACAGAGATGGGCAGATGAACTTTAAGGAGGTCCGCAATCTGTTAAAGATGATGAATGTGGACATGAATGAGCATCATGCTCTTCGTCTCTTTACGGTAACCACGCATTCACGGCCAACCTACAGTTACATTGCTATACCACTTTGTAGCTTGATGTAGCTTCAGTTCAATGACAGTTTTGACACTAGACACTTTATTATTTGGTGATCCATTTACAGCTAGTTCTTGCATTGGTGCATTTTCTTCAGATGGCAGACAAGTCTCAATCAGGAACTCTTGAGGATGATGAGTTTGTGCTGTTCTATAAGATGTTGACTCAGCGTGAGGATGTCCTGCGAGTGTTTCAGGAATATTCGGCTGATGGGCAGAAGCTAACGCTCCAAGATCTGAAAGATTTCCTACAAGAGGAGCAGCTACACAAGGACGGCGTTCAGCAGTATGCACTAAAGCTCATTGAACACTATGAACCTTCAGACACAGGTAACTAATTTTGTGATGAAGCATAGCTAACAGAGTTGTACTTTTCTTACTTGGGTTTCTTTGAAGCTCAAGTTATTTGTATTTTACTTTCCACTTGCCATTGATCTGTTTAGATAATCCTTGGTCATTTGGCTTTCAAACTTCTCAAACTCATTACCTTCTAGTTCCAGGTGTCCTAATGCTGCATTTTGTGGTCTTGACATCTTTGCACATCTTCAAATGCTTTAATTTGTTCCTCGTATGTTCCTATAGCAAAAATGTTGCAAGCAATGACGTTTGATGGTTTCCTGATGTACCTGAGCTCATCAGAGGGCTCCATTTTCAACCCTACCATGGTGGATCTCTACCAGGACATGACTCAGCCTCTCTGTCATTACTTCATATCATCTTCTCATAACACGTACCTTCTGGAGGACCAAATCAGAGGACACAGCAGTGTGGAAGGCTATATACGGTACACGTTTTCAAAAACCTATTCCACATGTTCAATTCTTAAAGATTCAGTTCTTCTTTACATTAATAAATATGAACTTGTATGTGCGTTTTAGAGCACTGAAACGTGGCTGTCGATGTGTCGAAGTGGACTGCTGGGATGGACCAAATGGAGAACCAATCGTCTACCATGGACACACGTTTACCTCCAAGATCTTCTTCAAGGATGTTGTCAATGTGCTGGGCAACTATGCATTTAAAGTATGTCACAAACTATGTCTTTGTTTTCATTCACTCGTACAACTGCATGTTTATTACAAGAATATTCTGTAACGGTGCCATTGTATATTGGTGTTATCAGAGGATAATACTACAGTACTTAATATGGCATTGTAATGAATGAGTCCGTATTCAAATACTATGGTGTTTATGTGGTTCTTTAAGGTAAGTCAAGGAATCTCATGGCATTAGCATCATGTTAGTGTTCAACATAATTTATTAGCATGGTACCATTTTGAAACACTAAATCAAAAATACTGTACAACGGTATAGTGAAGGCACCCGATGATAATCAGGTACTTCATAGAACGCCATAGTAATACCATAGTTTTTGGACTGTTACTATGATTTTTATTCATTTTTTTTGTAAAAACCATGTAAATACCATGGTACATGCATGGTACAGTATTGTTCAAAATAATAGCAGTACAATGTGACTAACCAGAATAATCAAGGTTTTTAGTATATTTTTTATTGCTACGTGGCAAACAAGTTACCAGTAGGTTCAGTAGATTCTCAGAAAACAAACAAGACCCAGCATTCATGATATGCACGCTCTTAAGGCTGTGCAATTGGGCAATTAGTTGAAAGGGGTGTGTTCAAAAAAATAGCAGTGTCTACCTTTGACTGTACAAACTCAAAACTATTTTGTACAAACATTTTTTTTTTTCTGGGATTTAGCAATCCTGTGAATCACTAAACTAATATTTAGTTGTATGACCACAGTTTTTTAAAACTGCTTGACATCTGTGTGGCATGGAGTCAACCAACTTGTGGCACCTCTCAGCTGTTATTCCACTCCATGATTCTTTAACAACATTCCACAATTCATTCACATTTCTTGGTTTTGCTTCAGAAACAGCATTTTTGATATCACCCCACAAGTTCTCAATTGGATTAAGGTCTGGAGATTGGGCTGGCCACTCCATAACATTAGTTTTGTTGGTTTGGAACCAAGACTTTGCCCGTTTACTAGTGTGTTTTGGGTCATTGTCTTGTTGAAACAACCATTTCAAGGGCATGTCCTCTTCAGCATAGGGGAACATGACCTCTTCAAGTATTTTAACATATGCAAACTGATCCATGATCCCTGGTATGCGATAAATAGGCCCAACACCATAGTAGGAGAAACATGCCCATATCATGATGCTTGCACCTCCATGCTTCACTGTCTTCACTGTGTACTGTGGCTTGAATTCAGAGTTTGGGGGTCGTCTCACAAACTGCCTGTGGCCCTTTGACCCAAAAAGAACAATTTTACTCTCATCAGTCCACAAAATGTTCCTCCATTTCTCTTTAGGCCAGTTGATGTGTTCTTTGGCAAATTGTAACCTCTTCTGCACATGCCTTTTTTTTAACAGAGGGACTTTGCGGGGGATTCTTGAAAATAGATTAGCTTCACACAGACGTCTTCTAACTGTCACAGTACTTACAGGTAACTCCAGACTGTCTTTGATCATCCTGGAGGTGATCATTGGCTGAGCCTTTGCCATTCTGGTTATTCTTCTATCCATTTTGATGGTTGTCTTCCGTTTTCTTCCACGTCTCTCTGGTTTTGCTCTCCATTTTAAGGCATTGGAGATCATTTTAGCTGAACAGCCTATCATTTTTTGCACCTCTTTATAGGTTTTCCCCTCTCTAATCAACTTTTTAATCAAAGTACGCTGTTCTTCTGAACAATGTCTTGAACGACCCATTTTCCTCAGCTTTCAAATGCATGTTCAACAAGTGTTGGCTTCATCCTTAAATAGGGGCCACCTGATTCACACCTGTTTCTTCACAAAATTGATGACCTCAGTGATTGAATGCCACACTGCTATTTTTTTGAACACACCCCTTTCAACTAATTCAACTAATTGCCCAATTGCACAGCCTTAAGAGCGTGCATATCATGAATGCTGGGTCTCATTTGTTTTCTGAGAATCTACTGAACCTACTGGTAACTTGTTTGCCACGTAGCAATAAAAAAATATACGAAAAACCTTGATTATTCTGGTTAGTCACATTGTACTGCTATTATTTTGAACAATACTGTATGTTTCAAAATATATATAGAATTATGATCTGATTCTATTACTATACAGTTGTTAGAAATACCATGTTTGATATACTATACCCATACAGATTTTTATTACCCTCTTGTTTTCTTTGTTCATCTTTGATCTTTATAAACTGGTTTGGAGTACTGTACTCGCTTGCATTTTTTTGTGTGTGTGTGGCAGACTGGGGCCAGGTTCACTCTGAGCCAGGGCACCATGCCCTTGTTTGTGTGTAACGTGATCTGGACCAGTCGACCCCTGCCTGCCAGTGTGTTAGCCGCTGTTCTGTGTTGAGTGTTCCATTTCACTCCATCACTTATTTACACACACACACACACACACACACACACTCTCCCCTCCGCAGGCATCGCAGTACCCTGTCATCTTGTCCATTGAAAACCACTGCAGTGTAGAACAGCAGAAAGTCATGGCCCAACACCTCACCCAGATCCTGGGAGACAAGCTGCTGAAAAGCCCTTTAGATGGAAAGATTCCCAACGTCCTCCCATCTCCTGAGGTAAGCACGGATGTATGCGGTCAGTTAAACAAGTACTTTCACTTAACAAACCCACCTAATTGCTGCTTAATGAGCAGTAAGCGTCTAGCACTTAAATGTCCTCAACATCTTGAAGAGTTCACAGCAAAGATCTTGAAGTCTCCACCCTATGAGCAAACGTTTGTATCAGAGTTCAGAGTGTGGTGACCTGTCCAGGATACATTCGCTTTCTCCGGCTGTTCACCTGGGGTGGCAGCCATATGATCTATGTCCATCTGATCCAGCCATGCTGAATTATTAAAGCAAACAATAATATTGTCCCCCCAACCCCACAGACCATCGTAGCCGTTAGCAAATAGCAAAACTTAACTGAACATCATGGTCTTCCAAGTGAAGCTAATTGACTAAGGAAATCTTGCTGATTTAGATGCAAATTAATTGATTTCTTCTAAAGAATATTCTCTATACATTCCTAATTGGCCAAACACCAGTAAAGGTGTTTTCTGGTATGCACACCTAATTGTGTATCCATGTTTTCACTGTTAAAGTCTGTTACTATATGAAATTTTTGATGGTTGCTGATGAAACTGTATCTACTCTGTTTGTGTGCGTGTGTGCAGGATCTGAAAGGGAAGATTCTGTTGAAAGGAAAGAAGATGGGTGGATTAGAGAATAGCATGAATGGGGTAGTGGACCCTTCGATGGGAGAGGTGAGCGACGAAGAGGAGACTGCTGAAATTGACGATGACCATCATCGCAATGACAGCGTACGGCATAGACTCAAGGTACAATGATTCATTCGATAGATTTTCTAATTATGGAGACAGTAATTTATAAAACGAGGATTAAGATGAATTCCACAACCTTGCACTTAAACCATGCAGTGGCGTAGCCAAGTCAGTAAAGAGTTTGAAACCCAGCAAATGTACATCTACAAACTACTACTGTTGTACCCTTGAAGAAGAGCCATTCACACAGCTTACTTTGAAGCCCCTCCCCCATTCCCGTTACTATTACGTTGTAAAGCACTCTTGGTAAAAGTGTCCGCTAAATGGCTAATTAGTTGTTAACAATGAAATAATGTTAATGGTAACGGAGCATATCTAGGATACAATTTCTTTGGCTACTTCAATGGCAGTCTTATCTCATTGGGAGTCTATCAGGTCTTCATCAGAGCTCTACGGTGCTGTGTCCTCAAGTAAGAGTTACAGTCTACCATGATTTCAACCACAAGATTCAAATCTCATTACTTAATATGTTGAACACCCTCCTTCAGTTTGATCGTCCCTGGAAACTTCCACTTGTGAACAGGAGTGCTACTTTGTGCCAAAATGTCTGTTCTGGACCATAAGAACTAATGTAGACCAGCTTGTCTCATCTTCAAGTTAGCAAAATATTCTGCCAGAAGAGATATGCTCAGTTGCTCTGAAAATGGGCGGATTGCACAAAGCACTAATATAAATTGGAAGAGATGACACTAGAGCAATCTTGGAAAGAAGTAGACAAGCAAACAAGAAAAAGCAAGAGAGAAAGTCAGAAAGAGATAAGACAGAAACTGCATGTCTTTTGTGGTCTTCTGCCATCTGATAGGTGGCCATGTGCATTTGCTGGCACTGTTGTTACCATGTGACACTTGATTCTTTGAACTCTGGTTAGCTGCAGTCAGGGATCACCTCTCTTGGTTTCTCCAATCGGAGATACAGTCATCTTGTTGACTCCTCAACTGGAAAAAATTTGGCATGGGATGTTTAGCTTTTAATTTGCACACAAGCACTGTTCTTTGGACTCTTTTTTTGTTGGATGACTTTTTTTAGGCCAATTACTAAATAGTCATTTAGTTGACATATTTTTCTCAATTGATTTACAGTGCCAGTAATACAGGTCTAGTCCGTCAATGGGACAGTGTTAAAGGACTAACCCTTGCTGGCTTTGAACCAACTTTCAGTTCCAGTCCAGATCTAAGTTTGAATATCATGTTAAGTTGGCACAGCAGGTTGGCAAGGATGAACCCAACAGATGGTAGTGTAAGATGAAGCCAGGTGGATACGTGGCCTCATTATCCAAGGGTCGTCTGTCATGACATTGTCTAAGTAGTCCTGGGTTCAATGGTTTAGGTAGCATAACTAAATGCTTACAGCAAAAACACATCATACAATCTAGACCTGACCAGCTGACAAATGCCCACAACCCCTCTAAAATAATCAAAAGAGACCACCCTGGCTTGTGAAAAACCAGCAATCCACCTTAGGAAGGTTTCTTGTTTTTCTAACCTGTCAATGACTGTTTTTGTACTGTCTAGAAATCCAAGCAGCGTCTATCTAAAGAGCTGTCGGACTGTGTGGTTTACTGCAAGAGTGTCCACTTTAGCAGCTTTAAACATTCACAAATTCACTCAAAGTTTTACGAGATCTCCTCCTTCACCGAGTCTAAGGCCCGGAAACACATTAGGGAGGCAGGTAAAGGAAACATGAGTCTGACTGCTTATAACAGCTCATAAATTATTATTTTTAGAGAATTGTATTATCTTACAGTCTTTGTCTCGGTACTACAGGATCAGAGTTTGTTCTCCATAACACTCGCCAGCTGAGCCGGGTTTACCCCAGTGGTTTGAGAACGGACTCATCCAACTTCAACCCACAGGACATGTGGAATGCAGGGTGCCAAATTGGTGAGCCTACCTGAGAATAAAAAAATTGTGAAAACCTCTGATTCTGGTTTAGTTAAAGGGTTCGTACACCCAAAAATTAAAATTAGGCTAGTAAAAGGGTGCTTTTTATATCACTTCCTTTTTGTACTGAAGGAATGTAGCACCTGCTGACTACAATGATAGAGCTTGAAAGATCAAAGACAATTTTTGATATAACTCCGACTTGGATTCGTTTGGAAAAAGAAAGTCATATACACCTAGAATGCTCCGGGAGTGAATAAAACACAGCCTAATTTTATTTTTGGGTGGACTTACCCCTTTAGATAAATAAGGACTGTAATGGAATTTTGAAAATATTCTGTTGATGAACATTGCATAACTAGCGATAGATAGTTGGGATTAAGACAGATATGATTTATTGCCCAACTTGTTATTGTAGTAGAAATTAGTATTACTAGCTTGTTAAAAAAAACAACTTTAACCAACCTACCTTTAACTGTCACCCTGTCCCGTATACGGGACACCTACATTTACCTCACTATATTACAATTAAATCTAATCTAATCTTGACAAACTATATATCGTTGGAAAGGTCTAAGACTCCCGAATATATATTTTACCAATGTTTTTGTTAAAAATGATGTAGGAAAAGTAATAGATTAATTTATGACAAGAGTGCACCCTCAAAACTCTACATTTTAGAAATCATCAGAAATTATATATCGACTGAAAACTTAAAATCTCAAAATTCTTCCTTTAAAACCCATTTTAAAATCAGACATTGCATTACCATAAAAAATGGTACATCAATATCATGTTACAAAATGTTTTCATTCATGAATTTTAAAAATTTAAGTTTGGGTCGTGCACTATAAAGTCTATGTTCAAAAATGTGAGTGACAGTTAAGGGTTAATCAAGTGGTGTCCATGTTTTAGTTAGCCATCTGTCTGGTTTGGATAGTTGGATTTGTTGGTTTTTAGAGCAATTTTGGGCACTTTCAAGCTGGTCGAACTACAACAGCTGAACACCACCAGCGTGACCAAGCTGGGAGACCATCTAAAACCAACCAACCAATCATAAGATGGTTTAATATAAACTATTCAAAGTTGATGAACATTACTAGTTAACTGGCCAAAACATCACTAATGTAAAAGCCTAAATTATCATTCTTTATCCATTTAAAAAAAAGGGAAATTTTTCCAATAGAGATTCTCTTCTCTTCTCAGTTGCTCTGAACTTTCAGACCGCAGGGGTTGAGATGGATCTAAACGATGGCTTATTTAGTCAAAACGGACATTGTGGCTACATACTGAAACCAACATTCATGCGCAACACTGACGAGCGGTTTGACCCAGAGAACCCTCAAAACCGAGACGGTTACAATCCACTTAGCCTGTCCGTACAGGTACAATCCTGAATTTCTTTGTGAGTGCTGGTGTTATAACATGTATATGCTGAACCTACATATACTGTGTTCTTTTCAGATAATCAGTGGCCAACAGCTTCCCAAGGTAAACATCAAGGAGGGCTCAATTATCGATCCCCTCGTTCGGGTGGAAATTCACGGCGTACCACTGGACCAGGCCAAGCAGGAAACCAGATACATCGACAACAACGGTCAGTTTAAACGTATAGGACGGAGATGTGTCTAGACTGAGAAAGCCTAGACGCGGTTCATCTAGAGATCTAGTTGCGTTCAAAAGACTAAACAAACTTGTTTTTAAACTAATCGTTTTGGACATTCTCTAAGGTTCACGGTGAATGAATAGCTATTGAGCAATCAACTTAAATAATCCTGAAACGAATACATGTGTAAAAGTACAAATATTCCATTATATTCCAAGTGCAATTAATATCAGCTACCTATTTGTCTCTGCAGGTTTTAACCCAGTATGGCACGATATGCTTCAGTTCACAATTCATGTCCCTGAGTTGGCGCTGGTGCGGTTTGTCGTGGAGGACTATGATAAAACATCAAAGAACGACTTTGTGGGACAGTTCACTCTCCCTTTCCTCTGTATGCAACCAGGTACGTCTCCATTCCACCAATCAAACATTTATCCTCTGGGGAGCTGATGTTAAAACGAAGCACGTTTTGTTCTTCCTCATAGGATATCGTCACATTCATCTCCTGTCTAAGGACGGCACCAGCATACCTCCTTCCTCGCTTTTTGTTCACGTCCGGATAACTAAACTAACGTAAAGTGACGGAATTAAAAGTTGTCTTACACTGACATGTGCACAAAACAAACTAAAAGCTGCAACAATTTCTTCAAAGTCTTCCCAGTCAACATTTGTTAGCAGAAAGCCGACATTTTAATAAATACAGTAAAAATGTATTATAAAGTAACATTTCACATTTTTAAGGTAACGTTGAGTTGCTATAGATTTAGTAAATTTGTACGCCAAATAATTTACTTTATTTACTGTTATTAAGATTTGTGTGATTGTAGGGATCTATATCTAAATATAACTTCAGTGATATACATGTCCGAGGGTTGTATTTTAACCTTAAACTCAAATGAAAAAATAGAAAATTAGATTTGCATAAGGAATGAGTGCTATTTTGTTTTTTAGGACTAAAATACAGATTTCAGGCGGAAATATGCACTGCACAAAAAATAAGTTTTGTTTTCTTCTGGACAAACATCTAAATATTCTTAAATTATGAAGAATATTCATTGTGAAGAAAAATAACTTAAAATATTTCAAAAGTTTTCAAAAAAATAAATAAAAAAAATACCAAAATTGGGTGAGATTTTGCTTAAAACAAGGGGGGGGGGTGACTTACAGATTTAATGCATCTCGATTTAAGAATGTTTTGATATCTGTGCTGAAAAATAAGCCAAAAATCTTTTTTGCAGTGTGACCTGGATATTTCATGAGATTCACCCAATGTTATTTTTACCATGCATGGCAAATCTTTACATCTTGCTTTATGTATTTTATAAATATTTCAATAGAACTAGTTTTACTTTCTTAATCGTACCACTCCATTTCAGTAGTACTTACAGTGGTGTACGTGTTAACTGCTACTTTGGAATGAAGTACAGATATAATGAGCTCAAGGGCTCAATTACAATCTTACTTTGGCCCCGAAGTACCTCAGGGGCCAGACTCAGTTACAGAGAGATGCAGAAGGAGGGCAATGAAAATAACCACCTCTGTTCCAACCTCCACCTACCTGGATACAGTAAACCATCGTATACATTTCCAAATACATACCTTATACTCTTGAATGTAGATGAGAACTTAACCTTGACTATTCTGAATCACGTCAAGTAATTTATTAAATCAAATGTATGCTGCTGGACCAATAGTGTTATATTTTTGTATTTCTAAGCTTTGGATCTGTATACTGTTTTTGTAATATTGTTCAGTAACTATCTGTCGATTTTGCTCGTGTATATACGTATGTATATATTTATTTATTTGCCATATTCATCAAAGAATAAAGATAATTTTGAAAGGACTTTCCGTTTCTGTTGTCAACACAGGTTCCAGTTTATACCAATTTATAAATGACAAAAACAACTTGTTTAGAATGAGGTGACTAAAAATGATTAATAACATCTTTAAAATAAAGGCCTGAGTTAAGCTCAAGATTCAATACAAAGACACAATACCACATGTTAAAGAGACTAAATTATGCTCTGACCAATGTCCTGTTATCAAATTATACAGCTGTAATTTTTGTGTAAATGAATTATTAATGAATTTATGCTTCCTTTGAGCACCATTAAACTTTGTAAAGACTCTAAATGCCACTTCAGAAGTGCTTCTGTGCCACCTTTGCAGTGAAAATTTAATGTATAATGAAATTTACTCTGCAAAAGGTGGCAAAGAGGCGCTTCTGAAGTGGCATTTACGGTCTTTATACAGACTTTTCAAAGCTGCACAGAGGTTTACACATTAAAAACAACTATGTTTACTTTTAGGAGCTGAGGTGGGTGTTAATTTAGTTTGGTTTGGTTTTTATGCAGCATTATGTTCTTACACAAAATTCTGAGCAGGGACAGAGCAGCCTTAAAGGTACAGGTTGTAGGACCTGCCACTAGAGGGCGCACAATCAAAACAATAACAATCGCGTAGTTTGGTGACACTAAAGCCCCTTTCACACTGCACGTCGGACCCGCCTTCTGTGTGAAAGCAACCACGTCCCGGGATCGATTACCGAATTGAACCCGGGTCGGGGACCTAGTAACATTGCCGGGTTCAACCCGGGACGAGTGCTGTGTGAACAAAAGCCAGATCTAATTCCGTGTCGAAGTGATGACGCGTGTTATAGTGCGACTCTTTTACCGGCTGGTTTGAAGGAAGATCAAAGTTTGCGACGAAAACATATGTGCAAACTGTAATGAAGCAGAGATCCGTTAGTTCCTCACTTTCCGCGCTGACACGGAGATCATTTGCTTGCTTCGGTGAAATATAATGTGCCTATCGTTTTGGACTCATACATTACACGTCACGCGCTGATGTCACGTGTCGTTACGGGATCTTCAAGGGTTGTACGTGAAAGCACGCACATATACCGGGTCATCACTGGCAGTGTGAAAGTGCAAAATCTAGCGACCCGGGAACAATTGTAGGAACACTTTACCTGTGTATTTGCCGGAATGGCAGTGGGAAAGGGGCTTAAGAAGGAGCGTGGAATGATGGGATTTGTTGTCTTCTACCCAACCGCTGACGGCCAACAATCAGATGGAAAGATAAATCATGGATTTAACGTGAGTTCAGCGATGTGCGCGAGTAGATTACATACAAAGTCAATGCAAGGACACGATCAGACGATGGATCAGACCCATCCTCGCATGGGTCTAGAGACGCGATGCCCCACGTTTGGCATGTATGCCCCATAATACTAATCTTGTTGATCGTTATAATAGCATACGTTTTCTGTAAAGATACGAATCAAAACAACTCACCTGTCGAGTAAAACACAAGCGAGATTGGCATCTCTTTCTAGTTGAAGTTTGTCACGAAGCTACTGTTGTCATGTGGTTTCTACGTCAGTAAAGGTGGTAACAGTGTAACTAACGTTATTGGCAGTGCCCCGTGTCACTCTTAAGAATGGGATTTTTCTCATGATTTACAAGTAGTTGAAAACATTAGAGATATTGTTAGTAATCAGCTGGACAAAATATAT